>NC_042493.1:98241446-98246294 GCF_005508785.2 Acyrthosiphon pisum
CTGCTTTAGCACTACTGACTACGAACGTGTTTATTGTTTTAACTCAATATTTTCGTAATAATTTTCTATTCGCAAGAGTATAGTGAGACTCCGAGAATCGGCAGTCGGCACAAGATAAAAACTTAATGAACGGCTCATAACATAACACGCATACTTATAACGATATACCTAATAATATTATATTATTATATCATGCATATAATATACAGTAGAAAATCGATAAACCGTCTATTTCTGTCATCCGTAATCGCATGCGGCCTTAGATCATATACTATAATATGATCTAAGCATGCGGCGACGGTTGAGGCGGGTGATTATAATATTACATAATACGTTATCAATTGAGGCTACTATATCTAGTGGACATCATTGAGACGTCTTATAAGACATCGTTCTTTTCGGAATATCCAAAATACACGATAATCACGTTTCGAACAGACTAAGATTACCGATTTTTTGCTATCGTATTTAATGTGTGTGTTTGACTTTGACGTCTGTACAACAACTGTAGTCTATTGTACACCTTATTAGGGGCGTACGTTCAGGGTGTACATTTGCACCAACTTTTTTTTATAACACCTTCTTTGGCCTGCCAACAATAAATATAAGCACCGATGAGTGTTTTATATTATGTATATTTTATGTTTTCAGTATTGGAAATAAAATATATTGTTCTAATGTTTAATTTCCAAGAATGTTTGATGTCGTTTTGAGGTCCCATAATTTTAAAATTGATAAAATTATAACACAAACATTGTGAAGAAGGGTACTCATAAAATATATTTCTGGTTTTATTAAGCTAGCTATATTATATTTTTTGAGTATATTTTATTATAAAGGTGTTTTATACCCATACATTTATTTACCAAGTGTAGATATCACTGTACACTGGTATCCACAATATAAAATAAATACATTAAAAGTACCTACACAGAGTTCATCAATAATAGTAACAATATTGTGATATTTGCATACTTACATATAAGTGACATATTAAATAAATTATTTAAATATTATACAGTTTTTGTCCCAACTCATATCAGTTTTTGTCCTTAGAATCTAAAATCTATCACAAAAATACAGAGTTTATATATTTTTTGGTTAGAATAGGAACTACTTACGAGAAAGCTTGTTTTAAATTTTCAATCCTTAGCTATAAAAATTGAACATTTTATACATATTTAACAGCAAAATAATTTGCTAATTTTCAATTTGACAAAATTTGATCTAAAAAGCTTATAAAAAAAATTGCACTCATACATTGTTGGTATATTTAAACTCCTACCATGACAATGTATGAGGGATCTAGCATTAAATAATCAAGCTTTTTGACCCAACAATAACATTCTTATTAATGTTTATAATAAAAAAAAATATCTATAAATTGCCTAATATAAAACTCGAAATATTTTGAATATTTTATCATGTTTATAAAATGATGAAATAAATATTTGTTAAACATTTTGAGTACCTTAATAACATGTACACACTACACACACACAAAAAAAAGGATGAAATCATAGAAAAATAAAAAAATTCATCATTCCACACAGAATTTAAAGGATATTATAATTTAAATAGTTAATTATAAAAACAATTTTACTGATATACTGCGACATAATTCACTTTTTAGCTTACTTATTTTATTTAAATAAGTATAAATTACAAAAAACATTCTAGTCAAATATTAAAAAAAACAAAAATATATGAAACAGTACATGTTTCATCTAATTTATATAAAATTATGTTCATATTACTACAAACAATGAGTTCTTCCGTAAACTTATTAATGATAATGATGTGGTCTATCAACAACTACTCCACCATAAATGTCTCCTTCATTTGTGGACAATCCGTCCATGGACCAAGTATTGGTGTTGGGGTTGTAAATTTCTACAGTATCTAAAATAGCTGATTCTATTTCTCCGCCAAAAACATATAATAAACCATCTAACACGGCTACTCCTATGAGATAATGTAATTTAAATTCAATAGATTCAAAAGTTAATACTAAAAATATAATTGTCATTGTCACCACTCACCAGGTAAAAATCGGCATAAATTCATATCAGCTATAGAAGACCAAACTCCATCACTTGGTCTATAAACCTCAACACTTTTATGAAACTGTCCATCATCAACGCCACCAATAGCATACATAAGATTGTCCAAGACACCTACACCAGCACCTTGACGACATTTAAACATATTAGCAACTGGTGTCCATGTGTCAAGTGTGGGATCATAATATTCCACAGATCTTAAATGTGTATCACCACTCCAACCACCAACCTACACAATTTAATTAAATGAAATGTAATACAAGTTTATAAAGAAATAAATAATATTATTATTCACCGTGTATAGACGATTATTGAGTACACCAACGCCAAATGAACTTCTCTTAATTGTCATACTAGACACCATTTCCCCCATTTTTGGGTACTGACATCAAATACCTCTACACTACTTAAAACACTGTCGCCATCTTCTCCGCCAACCTAAAATTACAAATAATATACATTTTCAATGTAAAATAAGTAAAATATTGGTTTAACTTACTGCATATATACAATCATCCAATACACCAACTCCCAAAAGTGTTCTTTTAACTATCATGTCGGCCATTGGAACCCAAGAGGGCGATTGTGAAGATACATCAAGCATACTAACAGATTTTGAACTTGACATATTTACACCTCCCACAACAAACACAAATTTATCTCTTATTACACCAAGACCAGCTGATACACGATCATCATTTAACCCTGGTGCTTTCTCACGTAGTTTGGTTGCTGGATCATACCATTCTGTATAACACTTAGGTGATTTTGACGAAAGATTGAACATTAGAATAACCTAATAGAATTAAATGTACAAAATTATTGTGAAGATAAATTTATCAAAACGGAATCATACTTTTTGAAAACCATCAAACTGTCTAGGTGTACATCTTATTGACTGTGGAATGGTGAAATACTGAACTGATTTTTGATGATTAAAACGTAAGGCTTCAACTAAATAATTGTCACCTAAAAAAATTATAATAATAATTCATAAAAAATATAAATTTATAATGATGGCAAATTTAAGGAAATAACATACATTTAGGACTAGTGTTTAGAAGAGGTTCTTCATATATATTAAACAATATATCAGGCTTTAATAATGGCAAACGTACATGTTCCATTAATTGTGGCAAAAAATCTATTCTATGATCTGAATCATGTTTTACCCATTTGATAACACATTCAAATACCTACAATAACAAATATTTAAAATTAGATTTAAATATGATGATAATTTGTTCAACCATTCCATACAGTATAATTATCACAGGATCCCAAAAATATAATATATCTTTAAGATAATGTGTTCCTACTTTTTATAGAAAACAAAGGAATATTAGTTAATGACAATAATATTTTTATGGTATTAAATAATATATATTATTTGTTATTTTTAAATACCTACACATAAATCACAATTCATTATATAATTCAAATTGATAATTTGTATAATTTTACATACAGTAGAAGCCGCTTATTAGAAACACGGATTATTGATACAATCGCGTTATTGAAACAAAATGTACCAGGACGAATCACCCGTATATTAGGACATTTAAATCGCTTATTAGAAACAATCGGTTAATTGACACATTTCACTTTGGTCCCAAAGTGTTTCTAATAAGCGGCTTCTACTGTAGTTTCAACAGATACCTAGTTACTTAATATTTCATTTATATAACTCTATACATGATAACATTTAAAATTTTTTTTGACAATAACAGTCAATAAAATTATTTTCTATAGTAATCAAGATTTATTGATTTTAGTTATTTAATTAAAAATATTATTTGTAGGAACTTAAAACTTTAAAGTATATTGTTATATTGTATGCACAAAATTATCTTTTACATATCATTGAATTCAAATATAACATCTCTGATACAGTGATAGAGTCTGTAGAGTCTAGACATCAACTGTATTGTACACTTGCCCACCTCTATACAAAATATTAAATATTACAATTTGTAGTTTGCTTACTTTTTCTTCAAATGGAACAGCAAGGTCACTTGAGGAAATAAGCTTCACCAAATCTTCAGAAGATAAGGATAGAAAATGTTCGTCTTTAGCTACTTCTCTGGAAATAATAATTACTATTTTTACATTAAATTACCTACTTACTCTTGATATAGAGAATTAAATTATGTTTATCATACAAAAAATGTTGTTTAATATACGCTTCGGAACTCGACAACAATTCCGTACAGTCATGTAAATCAGCAAATGTTTTGATATCAATACAATTTGATGGATCCAGTTGTTTTTGTAAAAACTCAGCACATACACTTTTTACAAAATCTAGCTGTAAGATGTTTGCAGCTTGTAACAACCCCTTAGAAATCAACAAAAATTCACTTAAAATGATATGTTGTTTGAAGTTTAGGTATATCAAATCAAACATTTAATTATAGATACCTGCACATTTTCTTTTGTGACCATAATTTCTCCAGTATAAATATAATCTATTAATACCTGTAAAATGGTGGAATCTAATTCTCTTATAGTAACAAGATCTTTATTGCTCTCATCAAAATTACTAAACATTGCTTGGAAATATGGACTAGCTGCTATTAAAACAATTTTGTGTCCAATTACAATTTTACCATCATCTGCTTTAAATCTAATATCACATAAAACTTCCTTTCTAAAAACAAAAATGTTGTACTGTTATTTATTTTGAATAAAGGTGAAATAACCGTCCACATACTTGCGTAGATATTGTAAATCTTCTAGAATTCTTACAGAGTGAGAGTCATTTCTAAAATTAATTGATTCACAT
>NC_042493.1:98247892-98249216 GCF_005508785.2 Acyrthosiphon pisum
TGACTAAGCGTTACGAATCACGACAACGAAACAAAAAACTTTGACTGTGTGACGGATGCTTTGTCGAGTTCAACGGCGTCGCGGGTAGGTAAAGTAATATTGATATTATTGAAAACCGAAATAAATAATCCGAAAACGTGTATTATACTCAATACTGTAACTGTGTAACCTCAAAATTCAAATGTAACCTCAATATTATCATGATAAAATAAACAGGTATGTCAGCAACTTTGTGGTGCGCACAATATGGCGGCCGGCTTGCGCGTGTTATCAATATTATACGTAATCACCAAGGTGTATTGATAAGGTGTCGTCACTCTGAACCCCTATACGTATATACTCTTGATTGAAATTTTTACCACAGTTCCTATAGACACCAGAGCGCGCTTCCTGTCCTATGATGGCCTAATTTTTCATACTGTTAAATGCAAAATGCTTTAAAACTATGAATTAAAATTTATTTTTTTTGGAGTTAGCATCTAATAATTTTAATTTACATTTGTATTCTTGTTTTAAATATTTTTTATCAAGTAGACATCAATTATAAAATATTATGATGTATAATTTAGTCACTTCTTGGGATATTTGCAACCTAATTTTATTTTTGAATATGTATATAATACATATTATATAATATATTTAGATATACTACAGTTTAATCTAAGACAGTGCTTCTCATTTTTTTTTTGTCGTGTGATCCCCTAAATTTAATGTAAAACTGTCAAGGCCCCTTAATCAAATCATAAATTATTTTTTCTTAATTATATACAAAAATTACATGTACCTACTATTTCACACAGATAAATTATTAAAATTATAGTAAATTAATGTTTTTAGTATATTTTTTTCTTTTTTTTTTTTCGTCGCGGAAGTATTGCGAAAGCATTTCCCGCGGCGCCGTCGGTTCAAAACGAAAAAAAAAAAAAAAAGTATATTTTTTTCTTAAAGCCTAAAGAAAATAGTTTAAATAAAATAGCCATGCCAGTATATATCCATGCCTCCAGCTTGAGAAGCACTGATATATGATGACCATATAAATCTATCAAGCATTTAGCATAATATATTTTGGTATCCCCAGGATCTCTGTTAATATAATATAATAATATTATATAGGTACAACTAAGTAATAAATGCTTATAAAAAGGACAAAAGGTATTACAAATATAAGCATTTGAATTTTGGATAGCTCATAGGTAATATTATAAATACTAAATTACTAAAATTTTTCCAGTAGATTCCTTGAGTCTGAGTATATTTAATAATTGTTTATAGCACATTTTTTATCTCATAAATTATAGGTATAATATTATATTATAATAAAGTT
>NC_042493.1:98249316-98250552 GCF_005508785.2 Acyrthosiphon pisum
CACTTTTTGTAATGAAAGTGATGAAAACCCTCGCTAAGACGGAAATATAACACGATTTTCGTGTAATAAATTTATTTTCGTACTGTCGATACCCATAGATAATCGATATACGAGCGCGTACGATGACATTAAAAACTAATAAAATTGATATGTATACACTACCTAGGTATACAATATTATTATCTGAGTTGCTGGTTCAGTATCAAATCGTATATCGTTACGTTCGTGTCGTTTGCGTCGTTGCGTTTTCCGTCTATCGTTTAAAATGTCGAAAAAAACAACTCTTACGCTATCGGATAAAATAAAATTAATCGAGTTAAAGCAACATGAGAATCTTTCAGTGAAGGAACTTATGGTGAAATTTAAGTGTGGAAAAACGCAAGTTTATGAGGCAATAAAAAATAAAGACACACTAATGGAGCAGTGGGTGAGTTGTAAAAATTCTGGTAAAAGTAAAAGAGTGGTGTCGGTGGGATATGAACAAGTTGAACGAGATTTATACAGGTGGTTCATCAATTGTCGGTCGAAAAGTTTGCCCATCTCTGGACCTATTATACAAACAGAGGCCATTAAATTGGCAGAAAAACTTGGAATCAGTGATTTTAAAGCTTCAAACAGTTGGCTTGACCGGTTCAAACGACGGCACAATATCGTCTGCAAACAAATCAATGGAGAAGCAAATGATGTAAATCAAGATACAGTTGAAAATTGGAAACGCAAACTCTTAGTTCTCATTAAAGGGTATGAAGCTAAAGACATTTATAATGCCGACGAAACTGGTCTTTTTTTTAGAGGGATCCCTACCAAGTCTTTAGTAATAAAGGGCGATGCGTGTGTTGGTGGTAAAAAATCTAAGGATAGGTTAACTGTATTAATGTGTGGGAGCATGGCAGGTGAAATCAGGAAACCTCTTGTTATAGGTAAATCCATGAAACCTCGTTGTTTTAAGAATATGAATATTGCTTCGTTACCTGTGACTTGGAAATCTAACAAGAAGGCTTGGATGACGGCCGAAATAATGGAACAGTTGTTGCAATATTTCAATGCAGATATGCGATCACAGAACAGAAATATTTTATTATTTTTGGACAATGCGACATGTCATCCTTACATTGAACTGTCTAACGTGAAAATTCATATGCTACCCCCAAACACCACTTCGGTTTCTCAACCGATGGACCAGGAGTTATTTACACCTTTAGTCGTACTATCGTAAATTTATGCTACAGTCGCTTG
>NC_042493.1:98252753-98253827 GCF_005508785.2 Acyrthosiphon pisum
AACTACTCCACCATAAATTTGTACTCCATTTCTGGACAATATGTCCATGGACCAAGTATTGGTATTGGGGTTGTAAATTTCTACAGTATCAAAAATAGATGATTCTTTTTCTCCGCCAAAAACATACAATAAACCATCTAACACGGCTACTCCTATAAGATAATGTAATTTAAATTCAATATATTTAAAAGTTAATGTTAAAAATATAATTGTCATTGTCACTACTCACCAGGTAAATATCGGCATAAATTCATATCAGCTATAGAAGACCAAACTCCATCACTTGGTCTATAAACCTCAACACTTTTATGAAACTGTCCATTAAAGCCACCAATAGCATACATAAGATTGTCCAAGACACCTACACCAGCACCTTGACGGCATTCAAACATGTTTGCAACTGGTGTCCATGTGTCAAGTGTGGGATCATAATATTCCACAGATCTTAAATGTGTACTCCTAAAACCTCCAACCTACACAATTTAATTAAATGAAATGTAATACAAGTTTATAAATAAATAAATAATATAATTATTCACCGCATATAGACGATTGTTGAGTACACCAACGCCAAATGAACTTCTCTCAATTGTCATACTAGACACCATTCTCCATTTTTGGGTACTGACATCAAATACCTCTACACTACTTAACACACTGTCGCCATCTTCTCCGCCAATCTAAAATTATAAATAATATACATTTTTAATATAAAATAAGTAAAATATTGGTTAAACTTACTGCATATATACAATCATCTAATACACCAACTCCCAAAAGATTTCTTTTAACTATCATGTCGGCCATTGGAACCCAAGAGGGCGATTGTGAAGATACATCAAGCATACAAACAGATTTTGAACTTGATATATTTACACCTCCCATAATAAACACAAATTTATCTCTTATTACACCAAGACCAGTTGATAGACGATCATCATTTAACCCTGGTGCTTTCTCACGAAGTTTGGTTGCTGGATCATACCATTCTGTATAACACTTAGGCGATTTTAAAGAATAATTGAACATTAGAATAACCTAATAGAATGAAATGTACAAAATTATTGTGAAGAT
>NC_042493.1:98253927-98254620 GCF_005508785.2 Acyrthosiphon pisum
TATATTACGGTGGTATCAAATACGTCGAAGTTCAGTGTTGTACTAATTAAATACATATTACTAAAGCCTCGTTCACGCGGCTACAGTTGCATGACACCAATGTCGCGTATTCAACGAATTAAATATACCGCACTATAGGTGTCACGACACACAATACCATTAGTGTCATACTCATTAGTGTCACCGTGTGAACGAGGCTTTACACACGCACGCAAAAAGTACAGATTCCCGTTTTTCCTTAATTTTTTTTTTTTTTTGGATTTCCCAGCACTTTTTAAAACTACTTGGAATTTTAAATTCGCACCTCCCGAACGCACAAACTTGATTCAGTTTCCCATCACTACTATTATCATTTATCGTGTATACAGACACTTCTTTGTGAAATCAATACATTCATCGCCCCACTCAGAATCTAAAATTAGTTTTAACTTATTCGTATAAATTTTAAATTAACAAATTAATTGTTTTAGATTCTGAGTGGAACGATGAATGTATTGATTTTACAATGATGTGTGTTTTTTAATTTTTTTTTTTATTTTTGTGTCTGTCATCACCTTTTAGGACAGTAAAACTGCTTCGATTTTCTTCAACAGTACCCTTTCTGAGAAGGAAAGTGAATCTTGTTGGTACTTTGGGGGTCAAAAGTAACATTTTTCCATAGTTTTCAAAAGCGCCGTGAAAACAAAGAAAATT
>NC_042493.1:98254670-98257490 GCF_005508785.2 Acyrthosiphon pisum
AAAGTATCGAAAATCTCAATAATAACATATAACTCATTTCAAATCAATCCATCAATTTATCGCATTAGATATTAAATGCAACTATACACTATAACAGACCATTTCAGCTCTAAATGGTTGACTCTTCAATATACACTATAAGATACAATAAGAGAGATGCTTTGTTTAGAAATTTTAAAAGTATACATCAAACTATGATAGGAATCACTGGTGGCTAAGAATCTGAGAGCTACTGCTAATCTTTCGTTCAGTGGTATAGCGTCTCTATAATTTGTGATTTTTTTACCGATTCGGTGACCGACAAGATTAATCAAAAACTCAAAATCTGCACTTGACATACGTAGGAAATTTTTGAAACTACCATTACCTACACCTATTTAAAAAAGTAAAATAATTAAATTAAATTTAGTAAAATATAGATTATACCTATGTACATAGTACAATGTTACTATAGCATACCTCAACTCTCTAGATAGACTAATGTCATCATGTTGAAGGACAATCATTAAATCACTACCACTATATTGTTTCCTTGTTAAAAGACTTGGACGGACCCAAAATTTTTTTTTTGGTTTTTTTGATTTTAAACTTAAAATTATGCAGCGATCGCAACGTCGTCCTCAAACCACATTTTGATAAAGACTAAAATATGTCGACTGTCATACAACATTTGTTTCGACAACAATGTTTTTTGTTGTGTTTCTTGGTCTGGACGCGGCTTAAAATAATACAACCGAGAGGACTGTCCGCCACCTGTGACGTAATTAAGGGGGGGCAAGGAGGGAGGGTACTTGTCCCCCAGAAATGTTTGTTGGGGCAAAAGTATCATTTTCCCCCTCCAAATAATCCACATTTAAAAAGTATTCTAAACAAGACTGTTAACATAATATTGTAATATTAAAATACGTTTTTCCTCAAATTACTTTATTAAAGTTTATATTATTTATTTTAGGTTTCACTTGTTTAATAATATTATGTTGACGTATTGTCAGTGTTACTGTTATTATTACGCATTATTCGTGACTATTATTATCCGTGATTCGTGAACACGTTATTATCACATAATAACTACCTATTCTATATAATAATTATGCTGTGTTATTATCTTGAAATCGTGATTATGATTTATGACTACGGGACCGGCCGAACGGGATGTTCAGTTTTTTGCCCCCCCCCCCTATATTTTTATCCAGTTACGCCACTGATCACCGCGGACAGGGTACCCGTACACCATGGCAGACCGCGGCTTTCTGTTTGACCGAGCGCTATACAAACCGTACATTTTTAAATCGAAATGTTCGTAAAATATTATTATCGCATGCACTCGGTATCGGTACCTACCAGAACACTACAACAGCGGGACACAACATAATTCAACACAATGCGCTTTAACAATAGACAGATAAATTTATGATATACTATTATAATACACATATCATAGTCGCAGCATGACACAAGACGTTCATAAATTATTGAAACGATCAGGGCCGGATTGGTATATGTATCCGTCCATCGAGATTTTCACTTCTAAGCAGCCCATTTACATATTCAGTGGACCAAAATTAGTAATTACGTCTTATAGGTGGCCAATCGTATTTTGACCATGAATTTATTTTTACTCACACTCACACGACCAGCCCAAACTTTAAGTGGCCCACCGAGATTTTCTCGGTAGCTCGCCTAACCAATCCGGCCCTGGAAACGATGCGTGATGATTGTCCTTGTTGCAAGTGTGCAACTTTGTGGCACTGGCCGGTCCACACCGAAAGACCATTCACGACCCCTAACAGAGAGCGAGAAGTTAAGGGTAAGAAGAAAAAAGGAAAAAACGGCGACGTGACATATATTATCTTTAATCTTTATACCTATATTTTTATACCAATATTAAGTAAGGCGGGGGGTAGGAAGGTGTGAACGAGACGTCATTAATTTATGCTCCAAAAATATACTAAATTCTAAATATATAAATCTACCAATTCATACGCCCACCACAAACCGTTCGATATATATATTATGTACGTATTTAGATTAATTCGTCTACAATTACAGTATAAGCAGAAAAACGCTATAATAAAATTTGTATAACATTAATACTAGGTACATTCATTTTTAGACCTGATAATATAATATTGTAATATTATTATAATTTCAAAAATATTTTATATTTTTGTAGAGTCTGAATAGGTAATAACTTATTATTATAGCAAAATTACATTAAAAATACAACATCTAGGACATTATCAAATATTTATGTGATTTTAGATTCTGAGCGGAGCGAGGAAGCTATTGTTTTTACAATGGTGTTTATTTTAATTTTTTTTAATTTTTTATTCTTTTTATATCCCGTATACAAAATTTCTTCCAGAAAGAGTGTTTCGATTTTAACATATAATACCTTATCTTTTACCAAATTGGATCAATATGGTACTTTAGAGAGGTCATTTTTCGATTTTCTTAATAGTTATTTAATGCCACGGGAAAAACCACGGGAAAATTACGAAAAAACGCTAAAAATGGGATTTTAATTTCTAACGCTTTGTTCATCACCATAGAAACGAATATAAAAATTATCATATTTTAATATTAATTCAACTTACATGATAAAATAAATAAAACAAAATATAAAATATACAGACTGACAAACCGTCTCCGCTCTGAATCGTTTTTCTTATACGATGATATTATATCATTGAATTCAAATCTAATACAAACATTATACAATGACCCACTTGTAATCTACTGTACAGCAGAGCGACATCCACTTACCTGCTTTTTTTTTTATTATTATTGTGTTTTTATAAAAAAAAATATAATATATTA
>NC_042493.1:98258654-98260900 GCF_005508785.2 Acyrthosiphon pisum
CGAAAGGCGCCGGTCAACCAAGTTTTAAATCTAGTGGTTTTCAACTTTTATTTAGAAAAAAAAATGACATGCATTGTTTATTTTGTTCTAATAATTTTATATTGCATTGTCGAATTGATTTATGATTCTATCACAAATCCACGTAATGATATTATGCGGGTAACTGCTAACTGGTACAATTTATTGTTATAACTTATAACTTATAATGATATATGTATTGTTTTATAATATAAATATAATGTGTTGTTCTATATTCTTCTTATTATTAAACATATTAGGTACCTCTATATACATACCATTTATAGAATTTTGGTATAGATAACTTGAATATATAGACTTTTTTAAACTATATAAATGTTAAATTGGTGGGACTACACCCCCCTCCCCAAAAAAAAAAAAAATTATTAGGTGCCAGGGGGTAATGGGTGTTTTTTTCGGTTAGGTTAGGTGGGGCCGGTCATTAGTTAGGCTGCCCCTGCGGATGAAGTCTAGTCACGCCTATGTACGAGATCGTTTTTTTCGGAATACCCATACATTTATTTACCAAATTAATATCACTGTACAGTGTACACTGGTAACCACGATATAAAATAAATAAATTAAAAGTACCTACACAGAGTTCGTCAAAAATAGTAACAATACTGTGATATTTTCATACTTACATATAAGTGACATATTAAATAAATTATATAAATATTATACAGTTTTTGTCCCAACTCATATCAATTTTTGTCCTTAGAATCTAAAATCTATCACAAAAATACAGTTTATATATTTTTTGGTTAGAATATGAACTACTTACGAGAAAGCTTGTTTTAAATTTTCAATCCTTAGCTATAAAAATTGAACATTTTATACATATTTAACAGCAAAATAATTTGCAAATTTTTAATTTGACAAAATTTAATCTAAAAAGCTTATAAAAAAAATTGCACACATACATTGTTGGTATATTTAAACTGCTACCATGACAATTTATGAGTTATCTAGCATAAAATATTCAAGCTTTTTGACCCAACAATAACATTCTTATTAAAGTTTATAAGAAAAAATATCTATAAATTGCAGAATATAAAACTCGAAATATTTTGAATATTTTATCATGTTTATAAAATGATGAAATAAACATATTGAGTACCTTAATAACATGTACACACTACACACACACAAAAAAAGAATGAAATCATAGAAAAATAAAAAAAATTCATCATTCCACACAGAATTTAAAGGATATTATAATTTAAATAGTTAGTTATAAAAACAATTTTACTGATATACTGCAACATAATTCACTTTATAGCTTAATTATTTTATTTAAATAAGTATAAATTACAAAAACATTCTTGTCAAATATTAAAAAAAACAAAAATATATGAAACAGTACATGTTTCATCTAATTTATACAAAATTATGTTCATATTACTACAAACAATGAGTTCTTCCGTAAACTTATTAATGATAATGATGTGGTCTATCAACAACTACTCCACCATAAATATTGTCTCCAATTATGGACAATTTGTCCATGGACCAAGTATTGGTGTTGGGGTTGTAAATTTCGACAGCATCTAAAACAGATGATTCTTTTTCTCCGCCAAAAACATACAATAAACCATCTAACACAGCTACTCCTATAAGATAATGTAATTTAAATTCAATATATTATTTAAAAGTTAATGTTAAAAATATAATTGGCATAGTCACCACTCACCAGGTAAAAATCGGCATAAATTCATATCAGATATAGAAGACCAAACTCCATCACTTGGTCTATAAACCTCAACACTTTTAAGATACTTTCCATCACCATAGCCACCAATAACATACATAAGATTGTCCAAGACACCTACACCAGCACCTTGACGACATTCAAACATGTTTGCAACTGGTGTCCATGTGTCAAGTGTGGGATCATAATATTCCACAGATCTTAAATGTGTATCACCACTCCAACCTCCAACCTACACAATTTAATTAAATGAAATGTAATACAAGTTTATAAATAAATAAATAATATAATTATTCACCGCGTATAGACGATTGTTGAGTACACCAACGCCCAGTCTATTTCTCTCAATTGTCATACTAGACACCATTCTCCATTTTTGGGTACTGACATCAAATACCTCTACACTACTTAAAGAAATATTTCCATCTACTCCGCCTACCTAAAATTACAAATAATATACATTTTCAATGTAAAGTAAGTAAAATATTGGTTTAACTTACTGCATATATACAATCAT
>NC_042493.1:98260950-98266058 GCF_005508785.2 Acyrthosiphon pisum
CCAAACCAGCTGATAGACGATCATCATTTAACCTGGTGCTTTCTCACGTAGTCTGGTTGCTGGATCATACATTCTGTATAACACTTAGGCGATTCTAACGAACGATTGAACATTAGAATAACTAATAGAATGAAATGTACAAAATTATTGTGAAGATAAATTTATAAAAACGGAATCATACTTTTTGAAAACCATCAAACTGTCTAGGTGTACATCTTATTGACTGTGGAATGGTGAAATGCTGAACTGATTTTTGATGATTAAAACGTAAGGCTTCAACTAAATAATTATTACCTAAAAAATTATAATAATAATTCATAAAAAATATAAATTTATAATGATGGAAAATTTAAGGAAATAACATACATTTAAGACTAGTGTTTAGAAGAGGTTCTTCATATATATTAAACAATATATAAGGCTTCAATAATGGCAAACGTACATGTTCCATTAATTTTGGCAAAAAATCTATTCTATGATCTGAATCATGTTTTACCCATTTGATAACACATTCAAATACCTACAATAACAAATATTTAAAACTAGATTTAAATATGATAATAGTTTGTTCAACCATTCCTTAGTGTATAATACTATTATAATCACAGGATCCCAAAAATATAATATATCTTTAAGATCATGTGTTCCTACTTTTTATAGAAAATAAAGGAATATTAGTTAATGACAATAATATTTTTATGGTATTAAAATTCATTATCATCAAGCAGATACAATTGATTTTAACTAATCATTTCATTATATAATTCAAATTGATAATTTGTATAATTTTACATAGTATCAACAGATACCTATAGTTACTTAATATTTAATTTATATAATTCTATACAGATAACATTTTAAATTGTTTTTGACAATAACAGTCAATAAAATTTTTTTCTATAGTAATAAAGATTTATTGATTTTAGTTATTTAATTTAAAAATATTATTTGTAGGAACTTAAAACTTTAAAGTAAATTGTTATATTGTATACACACAATGATCTTTTACATATCATTGAATTCAAATATAACATCTCTGATACAGTGATCCCTGTAGAGTCTAGGCATCAACTGTACTGTACACTTGCCCACCTCTATACAAAATATTAAAAATTACAATTTGTAGTTTGCTTACTTTTTCTTCAAATGGAACGGCAAGGTCACTTGAGGATATAAGCTTCACCAAATCTTCAGAAGATAAAGATAGAAAATGTTCGTCTTTAGCTACTTCTCTGGAAATAATAATTATTATTTTTACATTAAATTACCTACTTACTTTTGATATAGAGAATTAAATTATGTTTATCATACAAAAAATTTTGTTTAATATATGCTTCAGAACTCGAAAACAATTCCGTACAGTCATGTAAATCAGCAAATGTCTTGATATCAATACAATTTGATGGATCCAGTTGTTTTTGTAAAAACTCAGCACATACACTTTTTACAAAATATAGCTGTAAGATATTTGCAGCTTGTAACAACCCCTTAGAAATCAATAAAAATTCACTTAAAATGATATTATGTTGTTTGAAGTTTAGGTATATCAAATCATATATTTAGTTATAGGTACCTGCACATTTTCTTTTGTGATCATAATTTCTCCAGTATAAATATAATCTATTAATAGCTGTAGAATGGTGGAATCTAATTCTCTTATAGTAACAAGATTTTTATTGCTCTCATCAAAATTACTAAACATTGCACGGAAATATGGACTAGCTGCTATTAAAACAATTTTGTGTCCAATTACAATTTTACCATCATCTGCTTTAAATCTAATATCACATAAAACTTCCTTTCTAAAAACAAAAATGTTGTACTGTTATTTATTTTGAATAAAGGTGAAATAACCGTCCACATACTTGCGTAGATATTGTAAATCTTCTAGAATTCTTACAGAGTGAGAGTCATTTCTAAAATTAGTTGGTTCACATTCATTTGATTTCAGCACTTCCTTTAGATTATATTCACAAGTTAATGCCTGAATGGTATCCATTTATTTTACTGACGTGCCTAAAACTTTTAAACATATTTTAAAAATTGTGATTAATTTTAAATATCATCATTGTGTTACAACTTAGTACTACATTTAGGTGCTTTAGAGTTCAGACAGAGTAAAAAACAACAAAATACTGATGTTAAGAAATTATTACATTATTAGTTAGATTTATTAAAATATTATTGGATTAAAATAAGTATATAGAATAGGTACGAGGCCTATTTTCTTACTTACTGAAGTAGAATTTAAATTAATGCAGTTATCAACAATAGCAAACGATAAGAGTTCTAATCAAAGGTATGGTATTGTAATATGGACGAATATACAAAATACCTAATCGATTTTGGTAGGGACAACTGGGATAAGATGAAATCAGAAGTTGTGAGGGAAGAATGTAAGATGGGAATTATATGTAAGTCGTAATAAGTTGATTATATCTAAATTTATCCAACTTACATGTACTGTATGTTGAGCATAGTGTATTTTGTTGTTTTTATTATGAACGTTAATAATAATATATTATAATAACACAAAAGTTGTTTATACTCATAAGTCATTACTCATGAAGACTAGACAGTAGACACTAGAATATATCCTAGCATTGACTAAAGAATAAAGTTATGAATTTCACCTTCACGTTGTCAACTTTTTATAATTCCTGCTATACCTGTTTTCCTAGAAAGTCGAAATTTCCCTAGATGTGATATGGGTGACTTGTCTAAATTACATACCATATTCAGTTCTACTTTTTGGGTAAACAGATATAGCAGGAAATTCAGGGTTGGTAATATACCCGTATAATACCCCACGTATAAAACTAAATAACGACTAAGACATACTACATTTTCTTAAATTTAGAATACAATTAAAAACTATACAAATTTCTTTTTTTGTAATTTTAAGTCATAACAAAAACATATATTTTTATTAATATAACAAATTATTTAATTGTCACAAAATATGTCTTTTTTGTGATAATAAAATTTAATGTAGTTTATTAAGACAGAATAAATATGAATTAAATAGTACTTAGTAATTAATTTAAAATATGACAATTATTATTTATTATTAGGTATACATTTATAATTTTATAAGAGCTGTTCAATCCAGTAAAAAAAAAAAAAAAACTTTTACAAGTACAGTTTAAAACTAAGTTATTATACCTTTTATACTGTACTGTAGTATATGTTCCAACCCTGGCAGGAATTTTAAAAAGCTGGTCAGGAATTCACTGGAATTCAGCACTATACTTATCGGCGCAGTCAAATAATTACAAAGTTCAGGTTGGGGAGGTTATGTTTATACAATTTGGTTCAAATACAATTTTCTTCAGATCCATACCAAACTTCATAAATCCATACAGGTAAGGCTCTACATAGAATGGGTATGCTATGCCACCATTTTGCGACTCATTTATCAATGATAAAATGATAAAATAAAGGGGGATAAATTCAAATTCACATAACATTATTAGTCGCAGGCGTAGCATACCTGTATCTATAGTACCCTAATACAGGTGCTCAAACACAAACAATTAGTGGCGGCGGGATATGGGATTATTTAAAGCAATTGATTCATGTCTGAAATGGGCGGGTGGGTGTATAAATACATATATATATATATATAATCGTAAGACCTCAACACAAATATCATGGCAAATATAATAATTAATAATTATTAACGGCCCCTGCTGCTAATTATGGTTCAATGAAGGGGTACGGTGGTAAAAATATTAAAAATATACAGTAGGTATGCCTCAAAGCCTCCACGATTTCGCGCCGCCACTGCAAACAATTGAGTGTTTTTGGAGATTGCATACGACACTTGTACCTACCTGAAAACTTGATACAATTTGCAAATGTTTGCGATTCAGACGAATTTTGTCAAAATTCTTACCTACGGTCGCGTTCCGGGCGGTACGTGGTATGACGCGGCAGCTGTGCCGTCGTGGGACGTAGGAGCAGCGATTCTCAGCGTTCCGTCGACGGCGGTGCGAGACGAGAGTATACGGCGAGCGACAACTGACGATAAATCAATGACAACGGTGACCAAGCGCTACGAATCACGACAACGAAACAAAAAATTGTGCTTTTGTTACGGGTGCGGGCACGATTAAAGATATCTTTAATCGTGGGTGCGGGTAAAGCTCTGTCTAGTTCAACGGCGTCGCGGCGTAGGTACGGCGATATTGATATTATTGAAAACCGAAACAAAAAAAATCCGAAAACGTGTTTTACACTCGATATGGTGTAACTGCGTAACCTCAAATATAAGCTCAATTTTATGTAGTTTTCGACTTCCGTGCGGGCGGGCGTAGAACAATGCGAGCGCAATTTCAAAGCATAATAAAGAATAAAGACATGGCAAAATAGATTAATCTTTTGTAATCGATAATTTATTGTAATTGTAATCGATAATTTATTGTAATCGATTGTAATCTATTGTAATTGATAATTTATCATTGATAACTTGTGAGGCAATCGCGGCAGACAGGATTATCGGAAGATCGTGTTATTACTATATATATAATATTATTATGTTTGTATCGTAAACTGTTTATAATGTTTAAAATGTTGGTGTCGTTGGCGAAATCAGAATTTAGTTTTGAAGTTATAGCTAATCGAAGTTTTCAGTTAATATTATTATAACCCTTAAATACTCAATATGCTAAATTTTTCATCGGCTGAACTGTTGCAAAAAAATTGATGTCTGCGTTGACACTCGCTCGCTGCACTGCGCTCCGACAAAAATCGAAAATATCCCCCGATTTGTTATGTATTAATTTTTGAATTCTTGAAAAAAAAAAATCGAAACTTATGCTATTGAATCAGAAAAAAAAAACTTTAAAAAAAAACTTCATTTAAATATATTGATTTTCCACGGAGATACTAAGGGTGATACGGGATTTCTAATATATTATAATATTATAAAAACAAATAAAAAAATATAACATAGGTACAATTTCAAGGTGTATCTAGTGTTTTCTTTATTTTACTCATTGGATTAGCATAAATTATTTTTTATTTATATTACAAAATGGGCCGTGGCCAAAAGTACAGAAAAATAAGTACATACCTAATAATGATATCAGGAAAATACATATAAA
>NC_042493.1:98266108-98282182 GCF_005508785.2 Acyrthosiphon pisum
GGGGGTAATCAGTGTACATAAGGTGATGGTAATCATGGATAATCATGGGGAATCATAGGTAATCTTTGTAGTAAATCATGGGTAATCATAGGTATAATCATTGAGATCACTAATCTGGTGTACAAGCTTTCTGTCAGGTATTTACCCCTCGCTCATAAGTCATTACTCATGAAGACTAGACAGAAGACA
Organism: Acyrthosiphon pisum; assembly: GCF_005508785.2. Classification (NCBI taxonomy): domain Eukaryota; kingdom Metazoa; phylum Arthropoda; class Insecta; order Hemiptera; family Aphididae; genus Acyrthosiphon; species Acyrthosiphon pisum. Next base: position 98,266,298 of record NC_042493.1, read on the forward strand.
CAAGAATATATCCTAGCATTGACTAAAGAATAATGTTATGAATTTCACCTTCACATTGTCAACTTTTTATAATTCCTGCTCTACTTGTTTTCCTAGAAAGTCCAAGTTTCCTTAGATGTGACCGGGGTGACTTGTCTAAGTTACATACCATATTAAGTTCTACTTTTTGGGTAAACAGGTATATTAGGAAATTCAGAGTTGGTAATATACGTGTATAATACCCCACGTATAAAACTAAATAACGACTAAGACATACTAAATTTTCTTAAATTTAGAATACAATTAAAAACTATACAAATTTCTTTTTTTGTAATTTTAAGTCATAACAAAAACATATATTTTTATTAATATAACAAATTATTTAATTGTCACAAAATATGTCTTTTTTGGGATAATAAAATTTAATGTAGTTTATTAAGACAGAATAAATATGAATTAAAATAGTAGGTACTTAGTAATTAATTTAAAAAAATTAAAAAAATAATCACAAAATATGATAATTATTATTTATTATTAGGTATAATACATTTATAACTTTATAAGAGCTGTTCAATACAGCAAAAAAAAAAAAAAACTTTTACAAGTACAGTTTAAAACTAAGTTAGGTATTATACCTTTTATACTGTACTGTAGTATATGTTCCAACACTGGCAGGAATTTTAAAAAGCTGGTCAGGAATTCACTGGAATTCAGCACTATACTTATCAGCGCAGTCAAATAATTACAAAGTTCAGGTTGGGGGAGGTTATGTTTATACAATTTGGTTCAAATACAATTTTCTCCAGATCCATACCAAACTTCATAAATCCATACAGGTAAGGCTCTACATAGAATGTGTATGCTGTGCCACCATTTTGCGACTCATTTATCAATGATAAAATGATAAAATAAAGGGGGAGAAATTCAAATTCACATAACATTATTAGTCGCAGGCGTAGCATACCTGTATCTATAGTGCCCTAATACAGGTGCTCAAACACAAACAATTAGTGGCGGCGGGATATGGGATTATTTAAAGCAATTGCTTCATGTCTGAAATGGGCGGGTGGGTGTATAAATACATATATATATATAATCGTAAGACCTCAACACAAATATCATGGCAAATATAATAATTAATAATTATTAACGGCCCCTGCTGCTAATTATGGTTCAATGAAGGGGTACGGTGGTAAAAATATTAAAAATATACAGTAGGTATGCCTCAAAGCCTCCACGATTTCGCGCCGCCACTGCAAACAATTGAGTGTTTTTGGAGATTGCATACGACACTTGTACCTACCTGAAAACTTGATACAATTTGCAAATGTTTGCGATTCAGACGAATTTTGTCAAAATCCTTACCTACGGTCGCGTTCCGGGCGGTACGTGGTATGACGCGGCAGCTGTGCCGTCGTGGGACGTAGGAGCAGCGATTCTCAGCGTTCCGTCGACGGCGGTGCGAGACGAGAGTATACGGCGAGCGACAACTGACAATAAATCAATGACAACGGTGACCAAGCGCTACGAATCACGACAACGAAACAAACAATTGCGCCTCTGTTACGGGTGCGGGTAAAGCTCTGTCGAGTTCAACGGCGTCGCGGCGTAGGTACGGCGATATTGATATTATTGAAAACCGAAACAAAAAAAATCCGAAAACGTGTTTTACACTCGATATGGTGTAACTGCGTAACCTCAAATATAAGCTCAATGTTATGTAGTTTTCGACTTCCGTGCGGGGGCGGGCGTAGAACAATGCGAGCGCAATTTCAAAGCATAATAAAGAATAAAGACATGGCAAAATAGATTAATCTTTTGTAATCGATAATTTATTGTAATTGTAATCGATAATTTATTGTAATCGATTGTAATCTATTGTAATTGATAATTTATCATTGATAACTTGTGAGGCAATCGCGGCAGACAGGATTATCGGAAGATCGTGTTATTACTATATATATAATATTATTATGTTTGTATCGTAATTCGTAAACCGTTTATAATGTTTAAAATGTTGGGGTCGTTGGCGAAATCAGAATTTAGTTTTGAAGTTATAGCTAATCGAAGTTTTCAGTTAATATTATTATAACCCTTAAATACTCAATATGCTAAATTTTTCATCGGCTGAACTGTTGCAAAAAAATTGATGTCTGCGTTGACACTCGCTCGCTGCACTGCGCTCTGACAAAAATCGAAAATATCCCCCGATTTGTTATGTATTAATTTTTGAATTCTTGAAAAAAAAAACTTTAAAAAAAAACTTCATTTAAATATATTGATTTTCCACGGAGATACTAAGGGTGATACGGGATTTCTAATATATTATAATATTATAAAAACAAATAAAAAAATATAACATAGGTACAATTTCAAGGTGTATCTAGTGTTTTCTTTATTTTACTCATTGGATTAGCATAAATTATTTTTTATTTATATTACAAAATGGGCCGTGGCCAAAAGTACAGAAAAATAAGTACATACCTAATAATGATATCAGGAAAATACATATAAATTACATTAACATAAAGACATAGTTACATTAGGCAACGAAAATAAAACGACGGGCCCTCATTAGCAATACGTATCGGTTTGAACATCGGTCTATTATGAGGGTAATATGTGGTGCATTGGTGCAAATAGGAACGAAAAACGGGTAAGTTTAAAAGTTATAAAAGTACGTGGAAATCATACAATTCCACAATATATGTTATAAGCAATATTGTTTATTGTATTATTATTTATTGTTTTTATCACTCAATTTTTATGCTGCAAATCATAATATTACAATTTAGTATTTACACAATTAAATGTTTTTGTTTGATGTAATCTATTTAATTGGTTTTTATAATATGATTTTATAATATTATTGAACATTATTTATTAAATTATTATTCATTAATGTATCAACACGCTAGTGGAAAATTAATTTATGCATCATATGTGTGCAAAATCCTGACTATATTGTAGAAGTATTCTTTTGGTTTATTTTTGACCGGCGCGGTGTAAATATTTTTTTTTTATCGATATATAAGGAAAATACTATAAATAAAAAAACAAATGAAAATAGTAAATATGGCTATAAATATCAACATCTAAAATATGCTAGATATTTTATTAAGCTACTAAACTGTTTTTACGTTTCAAGTTTTCAATAATCTATTCAAACGGAGTAAATAAAACTGTACGAGAACATTCGCATATGTTATTCCGTCTTACAAAAGTACAACATAGACACATAGCATATTAAAGTTTAGTAAAACCAATTTTTTGTTCTTAGCAGTTAGCGTAAAATATATTAGAGTGAATTGCCAAATATAATCAAATTTAAAGGTAAGAATGCGTTGTCCAACAAATCTCGTTGAACTGATATTATTTTTTTGAAACAGGGTGTACTTTTTAAATTGTAATTTGTAGTATTTTACATTCTTATACATTATAACTCACTTTATAATTAAAATATCATTACAATTTATATTCGACTCCGAACGTTTTTAAAGAGTTCATTTTAGGCAATTTTAGATGTATTCATATATGCGGGTCGTGTAAAAGTGTATGTAGTTGTTTGTTTCTGATTCGTTTATCAGCTACCTAAAATACAATAGTGTCCTGACTGATGAATGATGATACTAATGTCATTACAATATTTGAATGTCCTCAATTCAAGAAATAATTCAGAATGAAAATACGACCGGAAGGCGAATAGTAGGTAGGCATAATGAAAAAATTTGAAAAAAAATTGTCAATTCACTCATCAATTTAAATTATATATTTTCTTTCTAAATGTGTTCAGAGGCTGGATATCGTTAGATCTGCAACTGGTTTAGTTAATCTAAAGCCCCACTATAGAGCCTTATAGATTAATGATTACATGTTATCCACTATTAAAGATATAATTATTAAATATATTACACATCAAATCCAAAACCAAAACAACAAAAAGAGATAACCAACACACTCGAACTCAAGCCGTACCACCTGCACCCCACAGAAGTGGGCATGATACGATACGCTCAAAACCGAGAGAAAAACCTTCATATGCCGAAGCCACAGCAAATACACCACCATCCGATCAACCTCTCCAAATCATCACAAGTTTCCTTAACGAATTAAAATCAATTTTAAACCCCCTCCTAGCTGCTCTAACATCCCTAATAAATAAATGTCCACTCCCCATCACTTCCACTCCTTAATTAATTAACACACGTATCACATATCTTCTGATCATCCATACCATATTTTAACAATAAATTCTAATTTAAAAATTGTATTAATAAACTTGTAAAAACATGTAATATGTTGACACATTTTAAATATAATAAATGAAAAAAAAAAAAATTTGAAGTTTTAAAATATTCAAACCAAATTTATAGTGGTTGTGGGGAGTGAAATTAAGAAAAATGGACTGGCCGATCTCAAGCAGACATAATAACGAATTCAGATCAGTTCTAAAAATTATTATTGCATCACTAGGGCGATCAGTATGATGGACAAAAGATTGGTATGTTTTGGCTAAAATAACTGTCCATCACCAATCCCCTTAAATTTGAATTCAATGATATATCATTTTATAAGAAAAACGGTTCTGAGGTCAGTCAGCTTATGATATTACTAAGTATATTAATTGATGATATTATTGTGAACATTTTATACATTTTTAACCACAAAATAGTTATTAAATTTTAAATTTGATAAATTTTGTCAAAATTCAAACTTTAAATACTTATAAAAAAAAAATTGTACCTATGTATTTTTAATATTTTTCAACTGCTATTGTAACAATATATCAGGAGCTTGATTTTTATTAAACAAATACAATTTTATTGATATTTATAGAAAAAATACTAAAAAAATTGAAAACTGACAATGTCTGTAAACAGCTGCTCAAAGAGTCAAAATTGTAAGGTGTATAGAAAATGAAAATATAAACATTCAGTAAAATGTTCATGTATCCACAGTTATTTGTTTTTGAATAACAATATAATAACAAAACCGCTAAATGGGAAATTGAGTGAATGTCAAATATTGTAAAAATATGAACTTCAAACGCTCATTAGGTACTTATAACACGATATACATCAACAACCACACGTGATACTATCATAGATATATAATAGTATACTTTAGAAGTTTCAAGTATAAAGTATACCAACGAATAATATTATATAATCACAACAAAATAACTAAAATAGTCATTCTATGTTTTTAATATGTAATTTTGTCTAAATTTGAACTTAATATGACTATAAAAATAAATTGTGTAAATGTATTTTTTAGATTTTTTGGTAACAGAATTATTATTTGAATCTTCTTTTAAATTTTCAATTCTTAGAAACAAAAGTTGAAAATTTTATAAAATTTTAACTACAAAATAATTATTCAAATTAAAATTTGATAAATTTGGTCAAAATACGATCTTTAACGCTTATAAAAAAAAATTTTGCATATTTATTTTTATTATGTTTCAACTGCTATTGTAACAACATATCAGGAGCCTTGTATTACATTTTCACACTTTTTGGCCCAACAGATAAAACTTTATTAATATTTATAGAAAAAAAAACTAAAAAAATTGAAAACTGGCCATGTCCGTAAACAGCTCAAAAAGAGTCAAATTATTTTCAAAACAAAGAAGCATGGAATCATAGAAAAATAAAAAAATTCATCATTCCACTCAGAATTTAAAGGATATTCTAATTTAAATAGTTAATTATAAATACAGTTTCACTGATATACTACAACAAAATTAATTTTATAGCTTACTTATTTTATTTAAATCAGTATAAATTATAAAAAACATTCTTATCAAATATTCAAAAAACAAAAATATATAAAACAGCACATGTGTCATCTAATTTATACAAAATTATGTTCATATTACTACAAACAATGAGTTCTTCTGTAAACTTATTAATGATAATGATGTGGTCTATCAATAACTACTCCACCATAAATTTGTACTCCATTTCTGGACAATATGTCCATGGACCAAGTATTGGTATTGGGGTTGTAAATTTCTACAGTATCAAAAATAGATGATTCTTTTTCTCCGCCAAAAACATACAATAAACCATCTAACACGGCTACTCCTATGAGATAATGTAATTTAAATTCAATATATTTAAAAGTTAATGTTAAAAATATAATTGTCATTGTCACCACTCACCAGGTAAATATCGGCATAAATTCATATCAGCTATAGAAGACCAAACTCCATCACTTGGTCTATAAACCTCAACACTTTTATGATACTGTCCATTAAAGCCACCAATAGCATACATAAGATTGTCCAAGACACCTACACCAGCACCTTGACGGCATTCAAACATGTTTGCAACTGGTGTCCATGTGTCAAGTGTGGGGTCATAATATTCCACAGATCTTAAATGTGTATCACCATTCCAACCACCAACCTACACAATTTAATTAAATGAAATGTAATACAAGTTTATAAATAAATAAATAATATAAGTATTCACCGCGTATAAACGATTATTGAGTACACCGACGCCAAATTTATATCTCTTAATTGTCATTCTAGACACCATTCTCCATTGTTGGGTACTGACATCAAATACCTCTACACTACTTAAAACACTGTCACCATCTTTTCCGCCTACCTAAAATTACAAATAACATACATTTTCAATGTAAAATAAGTAAAATATTGGTTTAACTTACTGCATATATACAATCATCTAATACACCAACTCCCATACGTTGTCTTTTAACTATCATGTCGGCCATTGGAACCCAAGAGGGCGTTTGTGAAGATACATCAAGAATACTAACAGATTTTGAACTTGATCTATTTACACCTCCCACAACAAACACAAATTTATCTCTTATTACACCAAGACCAGCTGATACAAGATCATCATTTAACCCTGGTGCTTTCTCACGTAGTTTGGTTGCTGGATCATACCATTCTGTATAACACTTAGGCGATTCTAACGAAAGATTGAACATTAGAATAACCTAATAGAATTAAATGTACAAAATTATTGTGAAGATAAATTTATAAAAACGGAATCATACTTTTTGAAAACCATCAAACCGTCTAGGTGTACATCTTATTGACTGTGGAATGGTGAAATGCTGAACTGATTTTTGATGATTAAAACGTAAGGCTTCAACTAAATAATTATTACCTAAAAAATTATAATAATAATTCATAAAAAATATAAATTTATAATGATGGACAATTTAAGGAAATAACATACATTTAAGACTAGTGTTTAGAAGAGGTTCTTCATATATATTAAACAATATATCAGGCTTTAATAATGGCAAACGTACATGTTCCATTAATTTTGGCAAAAAATCTATTCTATGATCTGAATCATGTTTTACCCATTTGATAACACATTCAAATACCTACAATAACAAATATTTAAAACTAGATTTAAATATGATAATAGTTTGTTCAACCATTCCTTAGTGTATAATACTATTATAATCACAGGATTCCAAAAATATAATATATCTTTAAGATCATGTGTTCCTACTTTTTATAGAAAATAAAGGAATATTAGTTAATGACAATAATATTTTTATGGTATTAAAATTCATTATCATCAAGCAGATACAATTGATTTTAACTAATCATTTCATTATATAATTCAAATCGATAATTTGTATAATTTTACATAGTATCAACAGATACCTATAGTTACTTAATATTTAATTTATATAATTCTATACAGATAACATTTTAAATTGTTTTTGACAATAACAGTCAATAAAATTTTTTTCTATAGTAATAAAGATTTATTGATTTTAGTTATTTAATTTAAAAATATTATTTGTAGGAACTTAAAACTTTAAAGTAAATTGTTATATTGTATGCACACAATGATCTTTTACATATCATTGAATTCAAATATAACATCTCTGATACAGTGATCCCTGTAGAGTCTAGGCATCAACTGTACTGTACACTTGCCCACCTCTATACAAAATATTAAAAATTACAATTTGTAGTTTGCTTACTTTTTCTTCAAATGGAACGGCAAGGTCACTTGAGGATATAAGCTTCACCAAATCTTCAGAAGATAAAGATAGAAAATGTTCGTCTTTAGCTACTTCTCTGGAAATAATAATTATTATTTTTACATTAAATTACCTACTTACTCTTGATATAGAGATATAAATTATGTTTATCATACAAAAAATTTTGTTTAATATATGCTTCAGAACTCGAAAACAATTCCGTACAGTCATGTAAATCAGCAAATGTTTTGATATCAATACAATTTGATGGATCCAGTTGTTTTTGTAAAAACTCAGCACATACACTTTTTACAAAATATAGCTGTAAGATATTTGCAGCTTGTAACAACCCCTTAGAAATCAATAAAAATTCACTTAAAATGATATTATGTTGTTTGAAGTTTAGGTATATCAAATCATATATTTAGTTATAGGTACCTGCACATTTTCTTTTGTGATCATAATTTCTCCAGTATAAATATAATCTATTAATAGCTGTAAAATGGTGGAATCTAATTCTCTTATAGTAACAAGATTTTTATTGCTCTCATCAAAATTACTAAACATTGCACGGAAATATGGACTAGCAGCTATTAAAACAATTTTGTGTCCAATTACAATTTTACCATCATCTGCTTTAAATCTAATATCACATAAAACTTCCTTTCTAAAAACAAAAATGTTGTACTGTTATTTATTTTGAATAAAGGTGAAATAACCGTCCACATACTTGCGTAGATATTGTAAATCTTCTAGAATTCTTACAGAGTGAGAGTCATTTCTAAAATTAGTTGGTTCACATTCATTTGATTTCAGCACTTCCTTTAGATTATATTCACAAGTTAATGTCTGAATGGTATCCATTTATTTTACTGACGTGCCTAAAACTTTTAAACATATTTTAAAAATTGTGATTAATTTTAAATATCATCATTGTGTTACAACTTAGTACTACATTTAGGTGCTTTAGAGTTCAGACAGAGTAAAAAACAACAAAATACTGATGTTAAGAAATTATTACATTATTAGTTAGATTTATTAAAATATTATTGGATTAAAATAAGTATATAGAATAGGTACGAGGCCTATTTTCTTACTTACTGAAGTAGAATTTAAATTAATGCAGTTATCAACAATACCAATTGATAAGAGTTCTAATCAAAGGTATGGTATTGTAATATGGACGAATATACAAAATACCTAATCGATTTTGGTAGGGACAACTGGGATAAGATGAAATCAGAAGTTGTGAGGGAAGAATGTAAGATGGGAATTATATGTAAGTCGTAATAAGTTGATTATATCTAAAGTTATCCAACTTACATGTACTGTATGTTTAGCATAGTGTATTTTGTTGTTTTTATTATGAACGTTAATAATAATATATTATAATAACACAAAAGTTGTTTATACTCATAAGTCATTACTCATGAAGACTAGACAGTAGACACTAGAATATATCCTAGCATTGACTAAAGAATAAAGTTATGAATTTCACCTTCACGTTGTCAACTTTTTATAATTCCTGCTATACCTGTTTTCCTAGAAAGTCGAAATTTCCCTAGATGTGATATGGGTGACTTGTCTAAATTACATACCATATTCAGTTCTACTTTTTGGGTAAACAGGTATAGCAGGAGCCAGGAATTTCAAAAAGCTGGTCAGGAATTCACTGGAATTTAGCGCTATACTTATCAGCGCAGAAAATAATTACAAAATTCAGGTTGCGGGAGGAAATGTTTATACAATTTGGTTCAAACACAATTTTCTTCACAACCATACCAAACTTCATAAATCCATACAGGTGCTCAAACACAAACAATCAGTGGCGGCGGGATATAGGATTATTTGAAGCAATTGCTTCATGTGTGAAGTGGGTGGATGGGTGTATAAATACATTTATATAAAATCGTAAGACCTCAGCACAAATATTATAATTAATAATTATTAATGGCCTCTGCTGATTATTTTGGTTTAATAAAGGGTTTGGTGGTAAAAATATTTAAAATATACAATATGCTTCAAAGCCTCCACGATTTCGCGCCGTCACTGCAAACAATTGAGTGTTTTTGGAGATTGCATACGCCGGTACGACACTTGTACCTACCTGAAAACTTGATATAATTTGCAAATGTTTACGATTCAGACGAATTTTGTAGAAATTCTTACCTATGGTCGCGTTCCGGGCGGTACGTGGTATGTCGCGGCAGTTGTGTCGGCGTGGGACGTAGGAGCAGCGATTCTCAGCGTTCCGTTGACGGCGGTACGAGACGAGAGTCTGTATACGGTGAGCGACAACTGACAATTAGTGACAACAGCGACCAAGCGACCACGAAACAAAAAATTGTGCTTGTGTGACGGTTGCGGGTAAGGCTTTGTCGAGTTCAACGGCGTCGCGGTGTAGGTACAGTGATATTGATATTATTGAAAACCGAAATAAAAAAATCCGAAAACGCGTACCTACTATACTCAATACTGTAACTGTGTAACCTCAAATGTAACCTCAATCTTATGTAGTTTTCGAGTTCTGAGCGGGCGTAGAACAATGCGAGCGCAGTTTTAATGCATAATAAAGAATAAAAACATTGCAAAATAGATTAAACGGGACTACTGTACCACTTTTTCCACATTTTAATTTTTCCAACATCAACTTTTTCCAATGTTCAAATTTTTCTAATAACTAGATATTCCAATGTTCAGTTTTTACCAATTGGAAAAAATAAACATTGGTTATAGTGGTTTTTAGAAAAAATGTGCATTGGAAAGAGTGGAATAATGGTACTGCTACCAGTTTTACCACTTACTAAATTATCCATTGTACATATTTTACACAGAAACTTGAAAAAGTGTACATTTTATTTATTACCATTTTTACCATTGTACTCCATTGCCAAAAGAACGTTTTTCCATGACTCAATGTTTTCCATGTTTTCTTATTCCCAAAAACTGCAAAAAACACTATTTCCAAAGTTATACTAGTCCTAAAATCCAATTTTCCTATAGTTGCTTACCTATAGTTTGTTTACCTACCGGAATGACAAATACTTTGTCATGCCTACCGGCTACCAGTGTTTATGAGAATTCATCATCCGCTTGATAATTTTAACTGTTTTAAATATAATTTTTTTATAATATATAAAAAATCAATTTAATGTGCTAAATATCCACTTCAAGAAATTTATAATAGACTAATTGAAATACAAAGGGTCTTTACTTTATGTCTAACTCACTAAAATGATTTAACTATATATGGTACATATAGAAATGGAAAACAGAATTCCATAAAAACATTCTAACTTAACGGATTACTGATACATTTTTTTGAAAAATGATTTTACTTTGTTTAAAAATAACAAATAATATATATCAAAATAAGAAGACAGGTTTATTTATCTTAAACAAATAATCATATAAATGTTATTAAATGCATTTTTTAAAAAAGACGGGAACTTGCTCTGATGTATAGACGTATAGCCCCTATTAAAACTATAAAAACAAATTATCAAACAGATTATAATTTATAGGTAATACCTATAAATTATAATATATAATATATATACCTATTAGGTATTATGTATAGTAATGTAGTATACAATATACAATATAGTATACTGTATATTATAATATTTAATATACTGCATGTACACTATTACACTACCTATTACGCTATACATAACAATTAAACATTTTTGAATTTTTAAAAATGAAAATCTTTTAGGATAGGTACCAAAAATAAATTGTTTTCAGTAACGTTTTGGACTCATTTCTACAGCCCCCCCCCTCCCCCGATTTGGAAATTTCAAATTCTGATTGCGCCAATTGATTGTGCATCGTTTGTGCTCGAATGTGCACGATGTCCGGTCGTTTGTGCACAAAATCTGTAGAGAATATCCCTAAATCAAATTCGGGGGCCGTAGAAGCGGCAGCCCCCCGATTTAGAATTTTCAAATTCTGATTGTGCCAATCGTTTGTGCACTATTATTTCAAGAGATATTTTAAAAACAAAGACATGTTTAAATTCTGTTTTGGCAGATCGTTTGTGCGCTTTTATTTCAGGATTAACACACTACACACATCTTAATTGTAACCTTGGGAAAGGCGTCGAACCTGAAATCTGAATCAATAAACATTTATGGGTATACTACCAAAAAGTTCGAAGTAAAAAAGTCCTAGGAAAAAAAGTCTGAGGTATAAAAAGTCAACGGTGAAAAAGCTCGGTACATATAATGAGGTAAAAGGAAAAATACCATGTGATGCATAATCATTAATCAAACTTCCAATTAGTAGCTATTAATATAAATTGAAACTTAATTATTTACCTGACATCATAAATTTTTTTTTTTGATGACAGTTAATTAAACTGATAAGTCATAATACTAGATAAACATTATAGTCATTGAAGTTTTTGTCAAATATATTATATTTTTTATGGTGATGGTTAATACTTATTTTAATATATTATTTCGATTTTTTTATATAGGTAATAATACCAAGTACATAATTATTATAATCATTGATTATTTTTTTTAATATATTATATTTTATATGACATAGTTAATATTCAATTAAATTAAGAAATCATTATAATATATATATATTATTATGTATATTTTATTTGTATGTAATAATTATTTCAATTTTTTTATATAAGTTATGATACCTACTAAGTACATAAATACATAATTATAATCATCGAATTTTTTTTTTAATAAATTATTTTAAATATTGTTATGTGCCTATATTATAACATAGTATATCGGACTTTTTTACTTTGAATTTTTTTTTACCGCGAATCACATTTATGCACTGTTATAAGTACCTACTTCTGATGTTATATACATCCTGGTTGAAGGGGAGCTGTAGAGCTGTATATTATCTGGTACCAGATGTATTTTATGTAGATAAGTATTCAAAAAAGGTGAGCCAGTGGATGTCGCTCTGCTGTACAGTAGGTTACAAGTGGGTCACTGTAAAATGTATGGTATTAAATTTGAATTCAATGATATAATATCATTGCATAAGAAAAAGGATTCTGAGCGGAGACGGTGTGTCAGTCTAGGTATAAGACATATTATATACTTATCTGTGGTATTAAAAAAAATTGACCTATAATTATAGGTAGGTACCTATAATAAATTCCAAATTATTCATATATCTCAATATACATTAGGTACTTATAACAGATTATACATAAATAATAAACCGTGATACTATTAAACATATATAATAGTATACTTTAGAAGTTTCAAGTAGGTACCTAGGAATAATATTATACAATCACAACAAAATAACTAAAATAGTAATTCTAGGTTTTTTAATATGCAATTTTGTCCAAATTTGAAATTAAAATTACTATAAAAATAAACAGTGTTTATGTATTTCTTAGATTTTTTTGGTAACAGAATTAACTTCTTACGTGGAATCTTGTTTTAAATTTTCAATCCTTAGATATAAAAGTTGAACATTTTATACATTTTTAACTACAAAATAATTATTCAATTTTAAATTTCATAAATTTTGTAAAAATTCGATCTTTAAGCGCTTATAAATAAAAATCGTGCCTATGTATTTTTAATATTATTCAACTGCTGTTGTAACAATATATCAGAAGCCCTACATTAAATTTTCACACTTTTTTACTCAACAAATAAAACTTTATTGACATTCATAGAAAATAAACTAATACAAATTGGAAACTGAAAATGTCCCTAAACAGTTCAAAACAAATCAAAATATTTTGAAAATTTTATCGTGTATAGAAAATGCTGATTTAAACATTCTGTCAAAATTTCACGTATTTATGGTCATTTGTTTTAGAATAGCGCCAAAAACCAAAATCAATTTTCTCGGAAACAAATTTTGCGTAAAAATTCCAGTTTGAAAAACCGTCCTAATTTATGACAATCCTTTGTCAACCTCTACATGGCAAACAGCTGAACATATAAAGTCGTACAAGGTATCAATCGATCAGAAATATTGTGCAGATGGGAACAGGGGAACTCGCTAGCAAGTACTTTTAAGACCGATTTTACATACGGAAGAGTGGGAAATGGGAATTGGTAAGCGGTGGGTCTAGGGATATTTACGATATTTTCGTCCCGACCCACCGCTTATCCATCCTCACTACTTTCATCGCGACGGTGGCGGCGGGTCGACGACGTACTACGACAACGACGTACGACGATCGGCGATTGCGACGGTCACCGGCAACCTTTTACCATATTACCACTTCGTGTATTGCTGATGACCAGCAAGATAGTATCTATATAGATTATAGGTACTATCTTAAATCGTGCTGACGACTCAACGACTGTGATTGTTTAGTGAATTCGTGATCCAGCGCCAAGCCCGGATTAAGGGGGGGGGGGGGTCCCGACCTTGATAGTTAGAATCTATTTAGGGGCCTCAGATTTGTCCATTACTTTTTTCGTTAAAGGCTATAACAGGCTGCATAAATCACCTAAAAAAAAATCGATGATTTTAGCGAAGAAAAAGGCTTGTAAATTATAATTTATAAATAAAGTGATACATTAATCATTATTTATTGCTATGTATCTAATACCTATAACCTATATATATTTATTATAACAGGTACCTAATATTAAATAATAATATATTATACATTATTATTTTTTTTTCGTACAGCGGCCTCATTTAAAACTTTGGCCCCTAGCCCCTGGGCCTCAAAATTTCTTAATTCGGGTTTGTTCAGCGCGACGGTATTATATTATTATGCTGAAAACTTGGAACAATAATAAAATAAAATAATAATAAAATAAACAATCTGGTGATTAATTCATTACCCGTGGCAACAATTATTAAGGTTGATGAAATCATATGCTCTTAATTGTGTGATTTGCCATCATGGTCCATCTATGACTCAAGTCTCAAGCTCATTACATCATTATTATTAAATATAATAATAATGATGTAATATTTATAATATTATAGTTTTAGAAAAAAAGATATAACAACAGGAGGCCAACGATGCTATATGGATTATTATTATTATTGTTATTATTATAATATAATAAATAATAATACAGTCAAATAAAATCGCGACTTATTTCATAAAAAAGCTGATACCACCAGGCACGTAGCTAAGGGGGGACCAGGGTGTGCCTAGCCCACCCTATTATGTGTACGGCTGTAGGCCTGCCCACCCAAAATATTAAGAGGGGCCCATTATTATACGGTGGTTTTTTATTTTAATGAAATTTTTAATATTGTCTAAATATTACACAAATAAAACCAAATATATCGGGTTTTAATTAAAATCTAAAATAAGTTACGTAACTAAATTCAATTCATGTCCATTTCTGGAATAAAATATGTATATTCAGGGCCGGCGCTATACATTTTTTTAGGGGGGGTGTATTCACTATAATTTGCCGACTGAAAATTAAGTGATTTTCCGACTATACTATTCTACATACTCAATGACTCACGTAATTTACATACAAGTAAATTGTTTAATAAATACACCTAACTTGTTCGTCTCACGAAAACAGGATATTTGTATCGTTATTCATTGAGATACTATCCAATGAATTAATAATATCCCCAATTAGGTTGAATAAGTACTAAATAAGGGGCCTCACTATGGCCATTATTTGAAGGGCTACATTTAGGCTAATCTTGTCATAGCCACCCGAGATCTATGTGTTAGTTGTAAATGATTATTAGTGTGATGAGTGAAATCAAATGAGGGCATCGTCTCTCGTACGCGCATATACATGTCGACAACTCGATAAATATATCAATTTCACTACACACATTTTACAGAAACATACATTTGTCTTTACAAAATTAAAGTTAGTTAACGTGGTTCTGATTTTGATTCTGAAAAATATTTGAATTTAGCAGAAAATGTCTGTAGATCGTACGAAACATTTTCCATTTTTAATATTAATT
>NC_042493.1:98282232-98283205 GCF_005508785.2 Acyrthosiphon pisum
TTTTTGGGCTTCAATCTTCTTCGATGTTGTCGATTAACATCTTTCTTCTGGGTTAATATTTAATTTTTTAGCAAAAATGATTGCACTTTCTATTAAATTATCTACTGCCATATTATTATCACTCATTCTGGTTAAACTGTCAATAGTATGTGTTAGTAACATTAAAGCATCAATTATATTTAATTCTGTAGCTTCTAGGTTTTCTGTGAAGATTTTTGTTTTATACATGACATATTTATAAATGATAAACAAATTACAAAGTCAAAACTGAGAATTTTTTTAGAGAGACCTAATGTAACATGTATCAATAGTTTATTCATATGATATCCAAACAGCTTTAATTGATTCAGCCCTTGCAGTCCATCGGGTGGGTTTTTGATAGATTCACTTGTTCAACAAATGTACCTATTCAATCGATGCACTTGGCATGGAATGAATGGAATTTTGTGACCAACAATATCTGTTATTCTATGCTGAGTACCATTTATCTTACATGACATGCTACTAGCAAAATCATATGATTGAAATGCAATATTATATATATATTTAAATTATATAAATATTTTTTGTTATCTATTTGTAGTTCTTAAATATTATTTACTATTATATTAGGTCATAATAGGTATAATAATTTATATTTGATTTTTGAAATAATCATAAATTATAATAAAATCATAATTGCTGATTTGCCGACCGCTATATCAAAATAACAAATTGGCCGACTAAAATGAACCAGGTGTTGTAAGTGGGGGGGGGGGGGGGTGACACCCTCACACTGCCCACTAAAACCGGCCCTGTGTATATTGTATTACATTTAAATTCTGTTTCTACCAAGAATCGGTGATAATTTATCTTTATAAGTCATAATATCGTCAACGATTAATTAGGAAATAATTGCTATTTAAAGCAAGCCCGGATTAAGACATTTTGAGGCCCCTGTACGAAAAAAAAAAATAATAGTTTATTATGTGCA
>NC_042493.1:98283579-98289409 GCF_005508785.2 Acyrthosiphon pisum
GGGCCAGGGGCGTACCCAGGAGGTTTTTATTGGGGGGCCAAAGTTAGTAGTTTGGCCAACTCTAAAAATTGATCCGGGACAACTTGTTTTTGTTATTTTGTCGTAGCCATTTCATCTTTAAACAGTTAAAATGTTTTAATTATTTAAGTAAATTAAAAATTCAAGCTATTATACTAATAGATTATGAAAATTGTTTATAATATATTATAAAGATATCCATTACAATTATTCCATTAGGTAAGTACCACATTTGCAATAAAATAATAAATAATGTAAAAAAAAACTAAGTAAATATTAAAAATGTATATTATTGTTTATTGTTATAAAAATGACTCATTTTCTTATAAATATTCAATTTATTTATTTTGATTTATCAATATTCTTCTTTTTTTTAGAGTTGCCCATTTTTGAGCCATTTCATTTAAGGACATTTTATCAACCAAATCTTTTTCAGAAGAAAGCAACATCAGATTGTTTAATCTACAGTCTTCTTGAGTTGTTCTTAAATAGTTTTTGACCATTTTCAATTTGCTAAATGATCTTTCATTGCCAGCAACGGTTACAGGTGCTGTACATGATAAGCGGCATAATAGATTGGCCAATGGCAAAGCAGTTTTTAATTCATGGGAAACTATTGCTAGGTCACTCATAGTGCTTTTATTTTGACATTGATCGTAGAGCACTTCCAGTTCACACTGCAAAGTTAATGTATCAATTTCAATATTATTCGGTAAAAATTGTATTGCATCTTGAATAAGAGTTTCCGTCAACAATTCCTTTGAAAATGGCGGTTTAAACATAATGTATAATGGCTTAACATCATTAATGGATTTCTCAAGATGATCTTTTATTAAACCATTCAGTTTATCTAAGACCATTTTAAACTCTTTCCTATAAAAAGAGTGGAAGGAAAATTCAAAAGCATTACTTCTATTAATGTCCAATTTTGTTGGTGCAATTCTACGACGGTGTCGTACAGAAAATTCTCTTTCAGCATCAACATCATATTTTCTCAAAAAAACTACAGCACTTTGGATCAGATTGTTCATATTTTCTGAATCAGAATTTATAATGTCTAATGATTTCAGAGTACTTGAAATAAATAAAGTAGCATCTGTTATGTTTAATTCAGCAGATTCAAGACATTCAGTTAACAGTTTTAGTTTGTACATAATATTCTCATAATATTCTAAACTCATAAAGTGCTGCTTTATGTGATTCAGAACTAAAATATTTTTTTAATTTACCAACGTTGTTTTTCCCATTACCTTTAATTTTTTTCCAATTTTTTACTCCTTTAACAGTCCAGTTATTTTCACTTTTTTCACGTCCAGCGCCACAAGGAAAAAGAGAGCAAACATAACAGAACGCTGCATCCTTAATTATGCTATACTCTAAATGTGGGAATTCTTCAAACCATGAATATTTAAAACTATATTTTTCTGTTCGTGGATGAACATTTAACATAGGTTGATGAGGCCCCAACATTATTAAATACTGACGTTGATCATCAGAAATAATTTTTGTTCTTTTTCCTGGATCATGTTCAACTACACTATCAATCACTTCTACTTCAGATAGATTACCAGATTGACTCTCAAGTTGTGCTGTTACATCATTACATTTTTCTAGTACAGAATTTGAAATTTTTATAATATTATCTATAGCTTCTTTAATTTCAACTACTATTTTGTAAGTATTTAATACTTCAGCTTCTTGGAAATTGTGAATAATAGGTTTGCATAGTTTTATATAATCAAAAAGGTATTTGAATTGTCCAGCACAATTCAATACACTATCTGTTAAATTGTTAGTTTCACTGTCAGTAGTATTTGATGGAAGTGCCTATGTACAATTTCAATGTTTTCTTTAATATTATATTCTATGTTATCAAATAAAATATGGTACTTACATTCTCCAATAAATGTATATTATGTTGGACATTGCTGATGTCGAGGCTAACGTCATCCATACTAACACTGGCAACAGTTGACAAATCATTTTTTTCTACAAGGACATTAGTTTTAAATTCAAGTTCTGAATTAACCTAAGACAAATAAAACATGTATTAAATAAATTTGTATTTATATGATAGAGGGAAAATAGTTTAGTATATTTTTCGAATAATTAAAATTATTCATAAACTTACATTCTCCAATAAATGTGTATGTTGGCCATTGCTGACGTCGAGGCTAACGTCATCCATACTAACACTGGCAACAGTTGACAAATCATTTTTTTCTACAAGGACATTAGTTTTAAATTCAAGTTCTGAATTAACCTAAGACAAATAAAACATGTATTAAATCAATTTGTATTTATATGATAGAGGGAAAATAGTGTAATATATTATTGAATAATAAATATAAAGTAGTATAAAGTAGTTATAAACAATTTAGGAACAAATCAGTAAAGTACATAATAGTAATTAGAAATACATTTTTTAAAGATGTTTTGTCAAAATATATTATAATATTATATAAGTAGCTACATTAGTAGGTAGTAGGTTCTATCAAAGAATTTAATAATAAAACAAGCATTAAGCAATATAAAACTCACATTTTCCAATAAATTTGACTTCGTATTAGAAGTTAGAACCCACAGATGCAACAAATGGATTAGCAGGAGCTCCAGGTACTTTAACTTTCACTCGTTTTCCACCATGAAGAGCATTTTCATGCTTTTTTTGAAAGTCATTATTAAAAATGTTTCCACAAGACTCGCATTGCACTTTTCTCCTTTTCCCCATATCTAACATTTATAAGAGGTATCTAATTAAGTATATTATTTTCATTATTGAGTATTTACTACCATATAGGTATAATAGCTATAGTATTATACAGTATTACCTACATTATAATTAAATTAAGTAACTATAACTTAATCGATATAATGAATTTTCAATTTTTAAAGCCTCAAAGCCCAAAGGCAAATACATTACATATTATGTGATATATTAATTATAAATTTAAATTCATATTATAGCAATGTCTTATGCCATGTGAATTAAATAAAAATTGTACGGAAAAATATAAAATAAATAATAATTAGGTACCTGTTAATGGCTGTTATACAATATTGTATTCATCAAAAAACACGCACAACAAATTAGACGATATAAATAATTAAATATTCTATGAAATATTCAAATATTATAAAATACAAGTAAAGACAGTAGGTATAACTGGACAAGTATTATTATATTCATGTATGTCAAATCTACATATTACAGATAAACATAACGTGACGTATAATAATTATTGTAAATAATAGTGGTAGGTTAATAGGTATCGCAAGCCCGCAGTACTGATACATACATTTATAACAAATTAGATGCCATAGACTGAAAACATCAAGTCAACCACGGTCAGTTGGCTATTTATAGTATCTGGTATCATTAACATTGGGATTTACAAACTCCCTCACCACTGCATATTCCTCTTATTATCATTGACGCACTGAACAATTTACTGCTTATTTTTCCGATAATAGACAATTGATATTATTCTAGTTCAGACAGTATAATAATATTAGTATATTCACTATATTATTATTCTAACAACCTTGATTCTAGTCAAAATCACTATCACAAATCACAATCGTCAATCGTATACAAATTATTAGTTGGCCATAATGTACAGTTATTGAGTTTTTCATAAATGTAAAATGGCCAACTCAAAAGTTAAGGAACCAATTATTGGGGGGGTATTATGACCACCCTACCCCCCCACTAGGTTCGCCCCTGCCGGGGGCCATGGCCCCCTCTGGACCCTCCCCCCCTTAATCCGAGCTTGAGGAACGACGAAATACGATTTACGAGTTATTAAAAGTCCAATTTTTTTTCTCGGATAATCGGGGTTCTACTGTACTTTAAATTTTCATAAAATGTTTATATGACTATTTCCTATGAAAATATTTACTCAGTTTGAGCTATTTGTTGGTATTTTTTTTTAGTTTTATCCTTGTTTTGTCAATAAATAAATTTTAGCTTGGTAAAATAAATTTTTTATTAATCCCTTATTTTGTCGTAATTCAAAAATGAATAACCGTAGATACTTGAAATTTTCACCAAGTGTTTATTCTATCGATTCCAATACGTGATCAATTTTTAAAATATTTTGAGTTATCAATAGACATTTGAAAAAAAAATATTGAATTATTTTTTGCTTGGTTGAAAACCTGAAAATTTAAAGATAAAATATTAAAGATACATTAGGGTAATTTTTTTTATTGGCATTTAGAGTTAAAACATTGACAAAATTCATCAAAACCTATTTTCGATTTTGTAGCCTATAACGAAAAAAGTAATAGACAAATCTGAGGCCCCTAAATCAATTAAAACTATTGCGGCCCGGGGGCCATGGGACCCCTCTGGACCCCCCTTAATCCGGGCTTGATTTAAAGCCCAATACTGGTACCATACTGGTATACTAGCATGTCATGTTATTTTTATCTTATCTAGACAGTGACTATTGTATACTTTTATGTCTATTTTTAAAATACTTTTAAGTAAGGGTATTGTCATTATATTGATTCATATAGAATTATATTATTATTATGGTCGTCAACTCGTCTATATTTATAGTAATGATATTCTGATAACTACCTCTTTATAATATAAAAAGGTAAGGGGCCCAACCCTACAAGGTACAAGGTAATATATTAAGGTAGAGGGCCCATCTAACATTGGCCCACCTAGTGAATATTTTCAGACTACGTGCCTGGATACCACACCAAAAACACTTCGTTGTAACTCCGTGTAAAAAAAAAGCTAAGTTAAAAAATAAATAAATTTAGTTATGATTAGATCTTTAAAAGACGCGATATAATATGGAAACTAATTAAAATGCGATTTTATAATATAACAAATACCTATGATGACAAATAAGATCAATTCTAATGTTAAATACTTAATGAACATATTGCTTAACTACCTATTTGGCAGGACGTAGAAGTGTACTTAAATAAATACAATTAAGTAACCACTACAGTATTTAAAAAATCTAATAATGTATCAACAATTTTTGACTTAGTAGGTATTTAACATTAGAATTGATCTTATTTTTCATCATAGGTATTTGTAATATTATAAAATCGCATTTTAATAAGTTTCCATATTATATCACGTCTTTTAAAGATCTATAATCATAACTAAATTTATTTATTTTTTAACTTAGCTTTTTTTTACACGGAGTTATAACGAAGTGTTTTTGGTGTGATTATATGATATTGCTATATAAATATTTATTTATTTATTTATTAACGGACCGGTATACCCTTTGGTAATAAAAATTTTTAAGTACAATAAGTTGAATCTCAATTTGACAATTAATATTATACTGAAATTAAATAATATTATATTATAAATTAGTTAATGTTTTTAAAATTAATCGTATTCGTGTTTATGAATCCTAACATCTTAGACGATTTTTAACTAATGTATTAATATGTAGTATACTAATACAATTATCAATTTTATAATTAAAAGTAATAACTAATAACATTATCTAGACGAAAAAAAATAATAACACAACAATTATTTATATTTATTGGGAGATAATTTCGACGACTATAAGTAACAAATTTGTTTAGATTTTACTGTTAAGGTATCATTTAATAATCAATCATATTTATTTATTTATTATAGTATAATTTTGATGTCTGATCGGGTAAACTACTCGTATTCGAAATCAATCTATTCATGAAAATTTGTCCATTTCATGAAATAGAAACGATAAATAATATACTGTGTGTCCTCAAAACACTCACACAGTAATCTTTATATCTTTATATATTATTAAAACGTGAGGCGATTTCTTATGACAGTTAC
>NC_042493.1:98289459-98291033 GCF_005508785.2 Acyrthosiphon pisum
AATAGTTATTAGTATTAGTTTAAGTTTAAGTTTTTTAGTTTGCAGTATTGTTACATAGCGGCATTCGTTGACGACGCCGGCTGCCACCGGTATAACCACCTCTACTCCTACGTCTACTGCAGTACTGTAGCATTGTCGTCGTCGTCGGCGGCGATGTATTTTTGTGGCAGTGGCCAGTGAGGCATTGTGCACGTCGTCGTCGTTCGGTATCGTCATCGTCGTGGTCCAATTAAAACCCAACTATTTTCGATTTCGTCATTTCGCGTACAGCAGAGAACGCTGAACTGCCTGAACTCATTAATTTTTTCATTATATTATATTATTATTATTAATATACATTTAAAATGGAATATCAATTAATTCCCATAGGAAATTCTTTATTTCGTTCCGTGTCATATATTTCATATTCGGCACGCAAGAAAAACATCGAAATATTCGATTGAGCGTTGTTAACTTGGTGATAAATAATTGGGATGTGTATAAAAAATTTGCCATTGGTGATATTTCTTATAGATGGCGAGTATGCTGGTCACGTCGAATTTGAATGCATTAGTCGAAATTATCCAGGTCATACATTTCGTGTGTATAGACTATAGATCTAATGATTTTAATCAATTTGTAGATCATAGTTCAGGTGCTATAATGTGTAATTTATTTTTTTCTGGCCCTGTTGACGCAGGACATTATAGTGTTTTAGTTTTTGTGTATAAATATATCTTGCGTATACCTACCTATCTATAGTATCTATAAATGTTATTAAAGCTCAAGAAATTAAATTATTTTCCACTTCATGTTTTTCCTATACATTAAATGCACATTATTATAACGATGTACTTATACATCTCTTATATTTATTTATATATAATATTATTCAACTATTTGATTTTTTTAATGTAACCCAGTAGCGACGGTAATTCAGCTATTTAAATAAAGAAGAAGAAGACTTGATAAGCAGTTACAAAGTTTAGTCTGTGTATATTTAATATAGTTAGATATATATATATAATATATATATGTAAATTAATATTTGTGGTTAGATTAGACCTCTGGGTTAATTTTTTTTTATTATTCATCGGATTTTAGTACGGTTAGTTTATGATAGGATTTTGAATATATCGATTATATTAATCCACCGTAGGTGGAATTAAGTAAAAACGACAAACTTGGTATAACTTTGATACTTTAGAGTTAAATCATACACTTACGAAACAAACAGCACGGGGTCAGCGATCTACCGCAGATAGATTGCCTACCTCATAATGTCCTGCTGCGAATTTTTATTAAGTCAAGATCAATTTTGAACACCATACACCGAATATTAAATAACGAATTGAACAAAGGGCAACGATGTGCACGGGATCAGCTAGTATAATATATAAATATTTGTCATTTTAATATAAAAAAGGTGGGTAAGTGTATGTCACCCTGCTGTACAGTAGGTTACAAGTGGGTCACTGTATAATGGATAGTATTAAATTTGAATTCAATGATATAATGTCACTGGATAAGAAAAACGATTCTGAGTGGAGACGGTTTGTCAGTCTAGGTATTAGACATATCTATTATAGGTATAC
>NC_042493.1:98291790-98292539 GCF_005508785.2 Acyrthosiphon pisum
CAAACCGTGGTACTATCATAGATATATAATAGTATACTTTAGAAGTTTCAAGTACCCACAAATAATATTATACAATCATAACAATCACAACAAAATAACTAAAATAGTTATTCCAGGTTTTTAATATGTAATTTCGTCTAAATTGGAAATTAAAATGACTATAAAAATAAACTGTGCTTATGTATTTCTTAGAATTTTTGGCAACATAAATAAATATTTACGTGGAATCTTGTTTTAAATTGTCAATCCTTAGATATAAAAGTTGAACATTTTATAAATTTTTAACTACAAAATAATTATTCAATTTTAAATTTGATAAATTTTGTCAAAATTCGATCTTTAAATGCTTATAAAAAAAAATTGTGCCTATGTATTTTTAATATTTTTCAACTGCTATTGTAACAATGTATCAGGAACCCTGTATTAATTTTTTACACTTTTTGGCCCAATAGTCAATAGATAAAACTTTATTGATATTTATAGAAAAAAAAAACTAAAAAAATTGAAAACTTACAATGTCCGTAAACAGCTCAAAAAGAGTCAAATTATTTTCAAAATGTTATCGTATATATAAAATGCAAATATAAACATTCAGTGAAATTTTCAAGTTTCTACAGTCATTCGTTTTTTAATTACAACAAAATAAGAAAATCATCTCATGAGAAATCGAGCAAATATCAAATGTTGTAAAAATATGAATTTCAAACGCTCATAAAAATTTAATTTGACTTTCTTATAGACATTTTTTC
>NC_042493.1:98292589-98298019 GCF_005508785.2 Acyrthosiphon pisum
GATCAATAAGGCTAGGAATGTAATGCCTTTAAAAATGGTTTTTCTGCATTAAAAGTTCAAAATAATGCACCTAAACATTTTTTACTTTAAACGAGTTTTAATAAAGTTTAAGACAAAAATATTTTTTTATTTAATTTAAAAAAAAGTTTTGCAGGACTACAAAATTTCAAGTCATCTACGTGGATTTTTAATCAGAAAAGAAAATTATTCTTATTTAATTTTCCATCTCCATTCTCCACTCTTAATTTCAATTTTACCTTGTACGGATTCGTTCGAAAAATAACAATTAATAATATTCAATTAAATTAAATCCTTGTTAGCATGTTACAAAGATAATTTTTAAAGTAAAAATCTTAAAATACAATTTAAAACAGCATTTTAGATTTAAATGCCTTATAAACACTAAAATGATCTAAAACAATATACCATAACATTTTACATTGTCAAACAATTTTAAAAATAAAAACTTCTTATTCTAATTCAAAAATACAAGAAACGAATACGTTATGAAATTACTAATAAATATCATATATATATAACTTAGAAAAATAGTGCAATATGCACCGAAATCTAATACAGCCTTATATAGTGATCAATAATTAATCAACTTAACCGTTGTATAATAAAGTTATTCAGTAACTATTTATATCCATGTAGATGAAATGGATACATATTCAGCCATTTAGGTATAGGTCCTATAAAATATAATACAATCAGGATATTCTCGAAAAGAAGTTCTATAGTGACATGATACTAAAAATGGCCAACAGACTTTATTTTGTGATTCAGGTGAATAAATCAAGTGAACTTGTAACTATATGTACCTATCACATTCATACAAATAAACGATTTAGGTGCCCAACTTTGACGTTTAATACATTTTGTGCATGCTTCTTATCAATTATAATGGACTTTAATCGTGAATGATAATGTATTGTGTTAGGCTAAAGTTAATGAATCATTTTAAATTTATTACAAAATACAAAATAATACAAAATTAATCGTTTTATTTTTATGCACACTACAAGATGTACATTTTATATTATTTATATAGTAATAAACTAATAAATATACGAATGTAGGCACACGCCAAATAAAAAATTATGCAATACCTAGTCGTGTTTTCATCAGTGTATAAATAAATATAAATTAAATTATATATGCCGTACGTATAAGATATAAAGCTAAATAGATTTTATAACTTAAATTTACGATTATATAATATAAATGACACAAATCGTTAGTTTATTTTTCTGTAAACATTATGTTTTTACTTAATACTTAATTAAAATTTACTATCATAGTTCATAATATATATTCTATACGATTGTATTGTGTCCATGATTTTTTTTGCAATTGCCAACCATAATGTTAAATTTATAAAAATAACTCACGTAGTTATGTTATCATTATTTGTATACTTATAGAGTGGTGAAATGAACCTTTTGTTTTAATTACTAATGTATAGTTTTTTAGGAAGTTTAAAAGTTGAAAATGTGCATGTTTTAGACAATTATACAGCACCTTTATAAACCATAAATTAAACTCTGATGGTTAAAAATGTAATTATATATATTTTTTTAATAAATTCGCAAAATATTGCAAAAAGAAAACCCTAATATCAGAAAATTTTTTTTCAATACAATGTATATCATTAAGGTTTAAATTTTAAATTTACATTATACATTATACATTAATACATTGCAATGAACTGTTTGAATATTCATTGTTAGGTGAATACCGGTTCAAGTGTAACATAATTGACTGCGGTAAACCGTTTTTGACGTCATATAGTTTGAAAATCCATGAACGTGTACATACAAAACAAAAACCATTTGTTTGCACCAAGGAGGAATGTCAAAAAGCCTTTAACACCGTTTACAGGTAAAGATTTCGATTATCTCATTCAAGTTATTTCAGTAATCTTTTAGAAATATGATGGACCTACGTTGTTTGTAGTACAGGCTACGAGCTCATCAACGCTTGCACACTGGTGACACTTTCGACTGTATACAAGCAGGCTGCGGCAAGTGTTTTACGACTTTTAGTGATCTAAAGAAGCATTATAGAACGCACACCCAAGAACGGCCGTACAAGTAATATACAAATATACAATACCTATTGTAATAATGTACAAATTAAAATTTTAGGTATGTCATAATATTACAATAAGTAATAACTATATAACTAATAAGTATATAGCTTGTATTTCACCCACAAGTGGGTACCTCTCAGCTGTACAGTAGGTAATTGTTGAGCATGTTGTTGTAATGGATGTGTAATATATGAATCCATTGATACATCATTGCATACAAAAAAACAATTCTGAAGAGACCTTGTGTCATTGTAGCATACTTGTATAAATAATCAAATTGAATAGTTAAAAAAAAGTTAATAAACAATTCTGAGCAAAGCCTATGATATTACTAAATACTAAGTATATTGGATGATATTATTATGATCAAAGTAATTTATTTTACTATTAGGCATTAGTACAATATTAGTGTACAACAGTAGGTTAAATTCATTTTTGTCAAAGAATTACATTTTAAAATATCATTGTGCCTATACAATATAATAATATACTCTAAATCTAAAAGTTTCATACACCCACGAATAATATTTTTGAGTTACAGCAAAATAACTAAAACCATTATTCTTAGTTTTAATAATATGGATTTTTGTTTTTGATTTCAAGGTTTTGATCAGGAAGTGCGATCACTGTATGGTTTCTTCCCTCACCCTTTTCATGCTAAAACTTATCCTAGCACATATTCTTATTATGCCTTTGTGCGTAGATTGTATATTATCTAATAAAAAATTTAAAAAAAAAAAGGTTTTGATAAATTTCGTCAACATCTGAACTTTAAATACTTATAAAAAAAATTGTGCCCATAGATTTTTAATATTAAATAATATCAACTGCTATTATAATAACAACTTATAAGGAATATACCTATTCTATTGGATTACATTTTCAAACGAATACAATTTTATTGAAAATCATAGAATAAAAAACTAAAAAATTTCAAATGTTTATGAATAACTCAAAAAGAGACAAATTTTTCATTTATAGAAAATGATAAAAAAGAAACATTTGATGAAAATTTCATAATAGTTAATAGTTTTTGAATAACGAAAAAATAAGAAAACCGTTGTATGAGAATTTGTTAATTTACGGGTGAATATCCAATATTCCAATTTCTGACTTCAAATGCTTGTAAAAAATATATTTTTTATTTATTGAATCATCATTTACTACAATATTAATAATTACAAAGTAGGTATATAAATTGAAAATACATAGCCACTTAGGTATTCAAAATATAAAAATGCTGATGATACTATCCCAAAAACCGAGCTTGTGATAGAGAACAGCGAGTTAAAAGTACAATTTGCATGATCAGTTATAATATGTTAATAATACTAAACTAATTAAAGTCTAAAATTAAAGAAGAGAAAAAAAATGTACAAATAAATGTCAGATACAGTGTAACGTAGAAACACGGACGTCAGCATCATCAAACCCGCGGAAACGATGCTGACGTTTCAGGGTTTGGCAGTGCGCGGCAACGGAAGCAGACGGGGCTGAGATGGATGGATTGCGAGGACGAATATCACTGAGTGTCAGGAGGAGTGTCGTGTAGCAAGTGATCTACCGTATTATAAGGTCGTAGTTGTAGTCTACAATTATTATTATTATTATAACAATTTACAATTATTTTTATATTTTATTTTATAATATACAATGTTGTAGTATGTATATAATATATAGTTATTCTATAATATAATAATACTACCGCCGTGTTATATATAGACTCAACAGTGCAAAACTCTCCAAGCGTAAAATCAATTGGTTCATATTTCAATAATTTAAAGTGGACCACTCAGACTGTCCATATACCTTCCAGCAGAGCTGGTTGCGATCATCGTTGCTGAATGATCATCACTGCGAACAGCAGACCACCAGCGATCTCACGCTCTGGCACATGGACAAGTCTCATCATCGTAGCCAATGACGACTCCAGATTTGCACCTGGAGGGGACGATGCATACTACAGAAATGATCCTGTGAATCCTGCTCTCCTGCCCCCCTTTAATCCAGGCTTGTTTCTTTATCACACTGTCTCAACGCTTCTAAACAATTTTTTGGATATTTTACATGCTTATTAAGTTTGATATACCATATATGTAGTTCAGCTTAAAGCTTTTAACTGTTAGCTTATCAGTATCGAGGTAAAATTCAACAAGATCATCAAATTTTTCTGAATAAGTTCCAGAAAATAAATACTGAAAGCCTAAAAAACAAATTTATATTTTGAGCACCTATTAAAAGTATATTAAAAGTATCGGCAACTGCGGGGCAGTGTACATATTCGAAGTTGGAAGCATTTAACGATAAAATACGAATTGGGAAATTTTATGATAATATAATTCGGCAAGTACATTATAAAGATGCATTATTTGTTTTATAATAAATACGTAGTTTTTCCCAAACATATTACGATTATATTAAAAATATTAAAATATATATTGAATTTCGATTTTTATGTACTTTATACCTATATGTATATTATATTTTATATTATACACCAACACCATACTTATACGGCTATACCTAACTGATCTTTGCAGGCCATCTGCCTAAGAATATTATAAAGACCTGGCTATATAGTGGCTATCAATATACCGTTCTATATGTATTTTTCAGATTCAAGTATTGGTCGCATCCGTCGTTTTTAATTCAAATGTTCGTTTCTTCTATAATGGGCTTCGTGTTAAATTACAGTACAATACTGTGCATTCAATACAATTCAGCCCTAACGACGACAATAATCGGATGTCTTAAAAATATATTTGTCACTTATGCAGGCATGTTTGTTGGTGGTGATTATGTGTACACGTTCTATAATTTTATTGGTATTCATATCAGTATTATTGGTAGTCTATTTTACACCTATGTGATATTGTCACGCACTCACGTTTAGATAACCTAAAAACCTGATGAGACAAAACATTAAGTACCTACTATTAAAAATGTATGTATAGACTTGTCATTGTTATATTTATTGGATTTTTGTATCGAATATCGATTATATAATAATCCTAATAACCTAGGTTAGGTATTTTAATATATTCACCTTTAAAATTACATTGTTTTATAATTTCTTGACTAAATTTATTATTATAGTATTTACAACGTTATGTAAATAATAAATATTGTAATATACTTAATACTTATATACATATTATATAGTACCTACTTGTTTTTATTATTTATTGTGCATATAAATGTTTATATACCTATGTTAGAAAAATCCAACTTTATCACTAGCGTATCCAGGATTTTTTCAAGGGGGGGAAATTCAATTTTTATAGATATTCAGCGTATACACTTATTATATTCATATTATTATATACATATACATG
>NC_042493.1:98300259-98301513 GCF_005508785.2 Acyrthosiphon pisum
GCACTGCTTACACTTGAAAAAAAGGAAAAATAAGTTAATATTATGTTATAATAATAACAAATTACAATTCAATTTAAATCTTGGACTATTTTGTTTTTAAGTTTCTATAATAATAAAAATAATAAATAATAATATGTTTAGAATATAAGATAACAATTTTAATGAACACAGCCATATTTTGGTCATCGTCGTCGGCCGTTGCGTATGATGGTGGAAAAACTGGAAAATCTATTTTTATTTTATTAACACTTAGGGCCAGTTGCACCATCTTCGGTTAAACTTCGATTAAGCTTAATCAGCTGATTACAGATATTTAACCGGGCAAATTCGGCTGATTAAACTCCGGTTAACATTAATCAGAGACGGTACAACTGGCCCTTAGTATTGACGCGCTGTGCCGTCGTGTAACATGTTCTGAAACTGCTTACATGAGCTAATAGATACTGCTTACGTACAATGTCGTAGAGGGGGCTCGTATTTATATACAATTTGTAAGCACTTATGATTTTGTTTACACCACAGTACCAGTTATTATTTGTATCACTGATAAGGCGATAATCGGCGGCTGTGTACATTTGTAGTTGTAAATTTCCAAAACATTAATTTTTCTACTTAGTGCTTACCCTTTCTTAAAACCCACGCTACGCCACTGATCATTATAATCAAGATATTCAATTGATTAAAATAATTGAAGTACTAAACATAATTATTTAGAAATCAATTAATAGTCAACTCATACAAAATTAAAAACTTGGTTGGTAAAAATTCATGGTTACATATTTTATATATTTTAATTTTTAATAATGCTACTCCACATTACATAATATATTATTATACAAAAGAAAAAACAAAATATTTTTTTAAATAAATTAATAAACAATTGCTTTTGTTAAATGCAAATAAAAATTATTATTTTTATTATTGAACCAATCTGAGTACAATATATTAGTTCAATTTACATCATATTATAATTACTTTTTAAGAATATTATGTCATCTAAATTTTTTGAAGACAATTTATAAAGGTAGTATCTATATTTTCATGATATTTGAATTTATTTCCATAAGTACTAAGTTATTACTTAATAAAAACCTTAAATAAAGTTGTTGAGGAAATATAGATTAACAGAATAAAACTATTTTATTTTATTAGTAATTACTAATTAGCAATCCCTCTTATCAATCGTTTATTTTTCCTAATGGAGTTACTCAATTATTTTCTCTCGGTGTTCCCATCACTAGTGATTTTACAGAA
>NC_042493.1:98302088-98305182 GCF_005508785.2 Acyrthosiphon pisum
ACTAGGTAATTAACTTATATAAACAAAATGTTTTCGGGTAATAATTACAAAATTAAATACTTGTATATTTTTCGTTTGAACAAATTTGTTTTAATAAATCTGGCGATGACTTCAGGAACGAGTAAAATTCTGTACAAGACGTTTTAAAGTTAACTTTTGTTAGGAACATTGCTTTTAAACATGACACTTGAAGCTGTGTTTTTTCGGCCGTCCATAAATTGTTCATTAATGAAAAAATTTGTTCGACTGGTGCATTCGTAGCAGGTAATACGTCACGACACTAGTTATTTTTATATTTTACTATTGTCTCGTTATCTTATCTAGATGCAATTAACGGTCAATAACGTCAAACACACACGCACACATAAGAAATAAGATATAATAAAAACAATATTTCGTCAATGAACATTTATTTTCATTATTTTTTTTGTCTACTTTTTGAAAACGGGACATTTTAGCGTCCTGAAGATTTCCCAGGGGACAACGGGACAGAGATTCAAAAACCGGGACTGTCCCGTTCAAAATGGGACGTATGGTCACCTTAAGTATAATGCACAAAGACTAAACTGGATATGAATGGGTACCATATAGGATAAAATGTACTAGTAGGAATTATTGTTTTGATCCTTGCTCCTTAAATGTAGTAATTATTATTTACACAATCAATAAATATAAATTATTAACTATTTTTAATATATTTTAAAAGGTATCATAAAAAGATGGATTCCATAAAACAAGTTAAACCAAACACAAATGGCCAAAAACAAGTTCTGAAATCCAACGGATGTAAACCTAAAATATATACAAATAGCTGTCATACTCACAGTCTATTTGAAGTTCTACAATCTTTATGCAAGTATGTTGTGATTAATTTTAGCTGCTTGCTGCTAGAAAAAAAAAAATTTATAAGTTTTGTGTTTTTAGAGAAGGAAGTATTATGTGATATACATAAACAGATGACGGTGTAATGGTGTGTGAACATAGACTTGTTTTAGTATCTGCTAGTCCATATTTCTGTGCAATGTTTACTAGTTTTAACAAAAGCAAAACAGATCTTCTTAATATTAGAGAGTTTGATTCTAACGTTTTAAAACTGTTGATTGATTATATTTATACTGGTAAAATCGAGATCACCGAACAAATCTGCAGTATAGGGTTAGCTGTTAGGGAGATCTATAAAATAAAACCTGTCATAAATAATTTATGAATATTTTTATAAATGATAATAAAACTTAATATTAATACATTTATGTATTTATATTTTGTAGTTTATTTATTAGTTCAAGCTTTAGTACTTCAAACTTGGAGCAAAGCCATACAATGTTTTTGGGAGTGATATAAAAAATAAATATTTGCCAATGACTAGGCTAAATAAGTTTGAGGCGCCAATGATTTTATGTCATTACTTTTTATATTATTTTAATTTAACTGTATTTATTTGCTCTAGGTATATGAATGTGTTATAAATTGGGTGAAACATGAATTAGATTCTAGATATGATTGTTTGCCTAAATTAATGGAATATGTTCGATTACCTTTAGTTTCAATGCAATATATTTCAAAAAATTTGGTTAATGAACAACTTTTTAAAAATAGTCCTGAATGTAAGTATTTTCATAAATACACCTTTATTGCAAATTTAATATCATATATTAAAATATAATAATATATATTTTAGGTACAGAGTTTTTAATTGAAGCTTTACATTTCCATGCACCTTCTAAACAACTTCAAATTTTCATTCCACAAACAATACGTAACACACCTAGACATTTGAGAAATAAAGTATAAATCAGTTTTCATTAATTTCCCTTTACAATATTCTGTTAATTCTACTATTTTCAGGTTATTTTGATCTCGAGTAGATCACAACCATAAAAAAGTTGTATATATCCATTTACGACTCAGAAACCAACCTGTTGCGGAATAAATCAGAAATGACTAAGAACAGTACATCTAGTGATCTAGCCTTAATCAAAAAAAATTTAGCGTTTTCTTTTTCTGATAGAATTCATGTGTTTAATTTATCTTCTCAGTCAGTCTGTTGGGCACCAGTAGTTGACATGTTAGTTGATAGAAGATGTTTTGGAGGTGGCATTTTAAGTGATCGTATATATGCTATAAGTTATATCAATAAACATTTTAAATTTTATATCTTAATTTTTTTTAACTAAATCCTAGGTTGGTGGAATAGATGGAATAGATAATTGTAAAAATAATTTAAATAGTGTAGAGGTTTATGATGAAAGTATTAAAGAATGGAGTCTGTTAAAAATTATGTCTAATAAGAGAAGTTATTTGGGTGTAGGAATAACATTTTATATGCGGTAAATAAACATTTTATTTTAAATTTGTTGTACATATTCTCATTTAATCTAATTTTAAAGGTTGGAGGATATGACAATAAGTGTTATTTGAAATCGGTTGACTGCTATGATCCCCGTGTTAAGACTTGGACAACAGTTGATAATATGTCTGTAAGTCGCATTGCTCTTGGCGTTGAAGTAGTCAATGGTATTTTGTACGTGGTCGGTGGTTATAACAAGTTTAGTGTCCTTCAAAGTGCTGAGGCTTATAGACCAACCACTGGAGTTTGGTATTCTATATCAAATATGCATCTATGCCGAATGTATCCAAGTGAGTATATTTATTTTATAGTCCAAATCTTTCAAAATATAATGTATTAAATTTTAATTGCATTTTCATTATAGGAGTTGTCACATTAAATGGCCTGTTATATGTTTTTGGAAGATTTGACAAACCTGGTGCGAGTCTTTGTTTGACATCTGTAGAAATATACGACCCAGACACTGATGCCTGGTCCATTGAAACATTTCCGTCAACAAATATTAACACTATTAATGGAGCTGTAGTCATTGATAGATCAGTACATTTTAATAATAAATAGCTTACATAGTCTCATTGATTGTTGTTATAAATTAAGGGGACTGCAGCCAGTTTTGACAAAAGTCAAAACTAATGTAGATTTGACCAATCTAAACATTAATTTTGTTTGTTATTGTGTTTTTTAAATATATTTAAATTCCATAACATAAAATAAACCTTATGGTGGCGGGAGGGGCTCCAGTCAATG
>NC_042493.1:98305809-98306021 GCF_005508785.2 Acyrthosiphon pisum
TTTGTGTTAATTTATATTTTATGAATGGTAACACAGTAATTGTTCAGTATGTAAACATTTTTTTTATTTTAGACTAAATATTCAAATAAAATTTAATTTTACAAATATTATCTCTAAATATGCTTCCAACTAAACCAGCTACATATTTTTAATTAACGTTCTAGTGGATATTATGTTTATTTACAGAGTAATATCGCAGAATAGATTAAATA
>NC_042493.1:98306121-98307994 GCF_005508785.2 Acyrthosiphon pisum
GGGTTAGGTCTGGCTATATTTAATTTTTAGCAAAAATTATTGCACTTTCTATTAAATTATCTACTGCCATATTATTATCACTCATTCTGGTTAAACTGTCAATAGTATGTGTTAGTAACATTGAAGCATCAATTATATTTAATTCTGTAGCTTCTAGGTTTTCTGTGAAGATTTTTGTTTTATACATTGCCATTGGTGATATTTCTTATAGACTACCTATTTATAATTATAATGATTACGAACATTAGATGAGCATAGATGGCGAGTATGCTGGTCAAGTCGAATTTGAATGCATTAGTCGAAATTATCCAGGTCATACATTTCGTGTGTATAGACTATAGATCTAATGATTTTAATCAATTTGTAGATCATAGTTCAGGTGCTATAATGTGTAATTTATTTTTTTCTGGCCCTGTTGACGCAGGACATTATCGTGTTTTAGTTTTTGTGTATAAATATATCTTGCGTATACCTATCTATAGTATCTATAAATGTTATTAAAGCTCAAGAAATTAAATTATTTTCCACTTCATGTTTTTCCTATACATTAAATACACATTATTATAACGATGTACTTATACATCTCTTATATTTATTTATATATAATATTATTCAACTATTTGATTTTTTTAATGTAACCCAGTAGCGACGGTAATTCAGCTATTTAAATACCTAGCTATATATATATATATGCCACGAGATTTATTTATATATATAAGATATACAAGAAGATTTGGTAAGCAGTTACAAAGTTTAGTCTGTGTATATTTTATATAGTTAGATATATATATATATATGTAAATTAATATTTGTGGTTAGATTAGACCTCTGGGTTAATTTTTTTTTTATTATTCATCGGATTTTAGTACGGTTAGGTTATGATAGGATTTTGTATATATCGATTATATTAATCCACCGTAGGTGGAATTAAGTAAAAACGACAAACTTGGTATAACTTTGATACTTTAGAGTTAAATCATACACTTACGAAACAAACAGCACGGGGTCAGCGATCTACCGCAGATAGATTGCCTACCTCATAATGTACTGCTGCGAATTTTTATTAAGTCAAGATCAATTTTGAACACCATACGGCATACACCGAATATTAAATAACGAATTGAACAAAGTTTGAGTCATAAAGAGTTGATACATTTAACGGGCAACGAAGTGCACGGGATCAGCTAGTATAATGTATAAATATTTGTCATTTTAATATAAAAAAGGTGGGTAAGTGTATGTCGCCCTGCTGTACAGTAGGTTACAAGTGGGTCACTGTATAATGGATAGTATTAAATTTGAATTCAACGATATAATATCACTGGATAAGAAAAACGATTCTGAGTGGAGACGGTTTGTCAGTCTAGGTATTAGACATACCTATTATAGGTATACTTATCTATAGTATTAAAAAAAATTGACCTATAATAGGTATTAATAATAAATACCAAATTAATCATATCACAATATCAATCAGGTAACGCGTTATACATCAACAACAAACCGTGGTACTATCATAGATATATAATAAACTTAGTGTATACTTTAGAAGTTTCAAGTACCCACAAGTAATATTATACAATCATAACAATCACAACAAAATAACTAAAATAGTTATTCCAGGTTTTTTAATA
Organism: Acyrthosiphon pisum; assembly: GCF_005508785.2. Classification (NCBI taxonomy): domain Eukaryota; kingdom Metazoa; phylum Arthropoda; class Insecta; order Hemiptera; family Aphididae; genus Acyrthosiphon; species Acyrthosiphon pisum. Next base: position 98,307,756 of record NC_042493.1, read on the forward strand.
TGTAATTTCGTCTAAATTGGAAATTAAAATGACTATAAAAATAAACTGTGCTTATGTATTTCTTTAGAATTTTTGGCAACATAAATAAATATTTACATGGAATCTTGTTTCAAATTTTCAATCCTTAGATATAAAGTTGAACATTTTATAAAATTTTGACTACAAATAATTATTTCAATTTAAATTTGATAATTTTGTCAAATTTCACTTCCAAATGCTTATAAAAAAAATTGTGCCTA
>NC_042493.1:98308044-98312960 GCF_005508785.2 Acyrthosiphon pisum
CCGTAAACAGCTCAAAAAGAGTCAAATTATTTTCAAAATGTTATCGTATATATAAAATGCTAATATAAACATTCAGTGAAATTTTCAAGTTTCTACAGTCACTCGTTTTTTAATTACAACAAAATAAGAAAATCGTTACGTAAGAAATCGAGTGAATATCAAATGTTGTAAAAATATGAATTTCAAACGCTCATAAAAATTTAATTTGACTTTCTTATAGACATTTTTTTTTTTGATAAAGGTAGATTATTCTATAAGGAATCTTGTATTACATTTTAAAATCTTAGTTCTAAAAAGAAAAATTTTTACGAATTATAAACTCAACATAATTAGGTAATTTTCGTGATTTTTCCATATTTTGTCAATTTTTGAACTTTAAATGCTAATAAAAAAAACTGTGACCAAGGATTTTTAATATTTTTCAAATGTTATTGTAACAATATAGTAGGAGCCTTGTATTACATTTTCAAGTATTTTTACTCAACAAATAAAGAACTTGAGCCCGGCGACTAAGGCCATTAGCTGTTGTAGGGGCTATGCACTGTGGCAGGGGTAAGATTGGTACGGTAGGTTGTTTTTACGATTGTTACGGTTGTTACAGTAGGTAGCAAACACGTGTATGTGTGGCAAGGTTTATTTTAACTATAATGAACCCGGGTGGTTTTTGCGAGGAAAATTTTCGTAACACTTTGTTTATTGTTATAAAAACGCAAATAAAAAAAAAAAATTAAATTAAATCCCTAACAGAACGTAGAATTTTACTCGTTATTTTACAACTGCACCATACCCAAAAACATTTTTATAATTCCTCAATTGAATTTAAATTAATGTTTTTTTTTTTTTATCATACTATTGTACAAAGCAGTTTGTTCACTTTCCTGATTCCTCGATCAAATAATATCAAATTTATATAAAAATTACATTTAATATGAATATTTTTTGAATATACACTACACAGATACAATGTCTATAAATTAATTATAAAAATACGATGTCTGATAGTCTTTATGTTTATAATTTATTAGAGTTTATCAATATAAATCATTCGTATATACGAGTAGTGGGCTTTTATAATTTTATAAATATTATGAAAATGACACATTTCGTTATGATGTAGGTATATAATTGTTTCAATTGGTTCTGTACAATACACGTGCTGATTTAAATAACAGATGAATACAAAAATTGTATTGCATTCTTTAACAGAAATAAACTACAGCAAAGTAAAATAATAAACAAAAATCAGACCTTTATCTGGTTTCCCGGGCGTTTTGTATAGGCAATATAAGTACATTCTGGCTATTATGGCTTGGCGGTTAACAAGACGTATCATCTCAATAGTTTAAACGACGGACGTACCTATACGTATTTAGTTTAACATATGTAATATAGAATATAAATTCGTTAATATAATCTAGTAATGTGATAATACTATTGAAAACTGATTTGAATTCATCACAATGTCTACTTGAAATCGGTCGGTTCACATTTTAAAATTTCTGATTTAATTCCGAATAATCAACGTTTAAAAATTTTGAAGTTTCAAAATATTTAAACTAAATTTATAGTGGTTGGGTGAGCGAAATTAGGAAAAGTGGAATGGCCACCAATCCCCTTAAACTGCAAAAAATACAATGCTGAATGATGTCATTATGACAATATGTAAATTGGGTTTTATGTATAGAAAACAAGTGATCATTTCAAAAAATGTCTGATAGCAATATATTAAATATTAAAAGTACAGCACTATGAAAAATTGAACATAAAAACATTAAATTATTCAATTTTGGGGTATGTATCTATTGTGGCTAAATAGTATAACTAATTAATAATAATTATTCGTATAAGAATAAGTAATTACAGCTGATGGCGTAAAATAAATTTGGAATTTTGGAATTTGTCGTTTTAACTCTTCTAATTTTAACTTGCTTTTGCTCTTTTTTATATTTTATATTCACAAAATAATAAGTAAATGTTTGTAGGTACAGCTTCTGTATTTTTGAAATAATAAAATTTATTGTTACCACCATAATAACTTTTATTGTGTTGAGTAAAAACTGAAAATTATCAGTATATGCATAATGATATTATTTGTCTCACAGAATTTCGACAATATACGACAAAATTTTGTGTAAGCTATTATTAGCTGTAATGAAAATATTAGACTATTTATTACCTATTTACATTTATTTTTGATAAGCTTTTTTCACAGGGCTCAGGACCAAAAGGTGCTGAATCGATTTTTTAAAAAATCCACTTATTTTTAACACACAGGTTTGATGATGCCAATCATATTTTATCATATCATATACCTATGTAATATTTAGGTAATAGGTAATGTTTATTTAGGATATTTATGAGAATTACTATAAGTATATTAAAATCCAGTCGCCTAGTGAAAAAAAATTTGTTAATAAAATTATTTTATCAATCCATGTTTTTTTCTTAACAAAATTATTTTTATCAACTCCAAATAACATAATCTTAACTACGATTGAAAAATATACTGCATGCAATACCTGATAATTTGTTGTTATGCCAAAGTTCTTTATACAAAACAAAGGTTTGTAACATAAAAAAATGTATTAATTTAGATTTTAGACAAAGTATTAAGAATACTATTAAATCAATATATTTCTTCACTAATTCACATTGTAGGATTTAAAAAAGGGTTTCTTGCAAATTTGTATTGTTAATGCACTAAATATTGTAAAATTAAACTTATTTAGTTATTTATAACAATTACATTAATTGTATCCTTACCTACCTATCTATAAGTATTTTATGAGAATAAATAGAACTCTTTTTTTCACCTCCTTGTATAGATGACTATTCTAAAGTCATAATTGAAATATACATTAGAAATAGTTTATTGTAACTATCTAGTACCTACCTATTAATATGATTTAATTGTATTATACTGATAATAACTTATTTGATGAAATATTAAATAATAATGTATTTTATTGTTTTTTAATTTCATTATGATTGCAATTTATATTTAATAACAGCATGACATATAAACAAAAATATTTTGAAGTTTGTTAAATTCAAATGTCAGGGAACTTTTATTATGTTTAGATTGAGATAGGTACTGTCCTGCGTCTTGTTTGAACATATTGTTTTACTGATAGATAAATTTGATTTGAGTTATTAAATCATTAAATTATTTTTAGTCAAAGTAAAACAGTTGTTTTCCTGATTGATATCTTTAGGTGTGTTAGTTGTTTTAATTTTGTTGTCATTTAGATTTGACCATTTTACGTCCATGAAGAGGATTTTACACATCCAATCAAAATAATTATGACTGTTTTCCATCATAATAGAGCCGCTTTTTTTTGTATAATTTTTTTTTTTATTGTTTTGCATTAACATATTTTCAAGGTTCGAGCATACTTGATGCGTTGAGTCCTTCATTGGGTAACATGGATATCCAAAACTATGAGTGGCGGATTGTTGAAAATTTACAAAGCTATAGTGACTACTTCTGTCTAAGCCAGTATAATTATCAGTTGCTTTGTTCATGATTTTGAATTAATTTCCAGTTAGCTTCATTAAGGTGGATTTGGCAGCCAAATCATCAATACAATGGGTTTTATTTGTAACAGAGTTACTGTTTTTTCTCAACTGTACTTGCTACATATTTTGGGAAATAATAACATTTTAATTAAGTCGAAGTTTAAGCACACTTGAGGCGGTGACACCTTCATCAGATAAGATGGATATCTGAAATTGCGATGGGTTGATTTCTTGAAACTTCCAAAGCTATGATTACTACAACTTTCAAAGCCACTATAATCATCAGTGCTGCTATAAAAACTAGACATTTAAAATTGAACGATACACAACAGAAAGTTACAACAAATGTTTATGTTTTATGTTATTATAGTGTATACTGTATAGAGATAGACATAGGTTTATATAATATTGTGTTTTCATGGCGGGTCTTGACAATAACAGTGATTTGTAGTCTTGTAATAACACAATTTTATAAAGATTGGTCTATTAAACTAAAATAACCATTAGGTTATCACACTAGTAGGTGCACTACAAAAGTAATAAAACAACGATCAAACTCTACTAGAAAGCAGTAAGCAGACTGCCTGACTAAAAAAAGTGATAAGTGACTGGTTGAATTTAAAAGTTTTAAACTAAATAAATTATAATAATAAATAATGTACACTAGTCATGTGTCTCTAATAACCCTAAGCCAATCATGCCATAATTTATTACATTTAAACGATCATATTATATATTATTATTTATTATATTTGGTTATTATTAGCCGGAATAATAGTTTAAAATAAACAACAGAACAAATAATGAAATAAACAATACATATAAAACAGTAAAACTTAAATAAACAACAAAACTGATAGCAGAATACTGAATATTACAGCAATGCGCCAATAGGTACATAATAATAATTGAAATGTAATTCAAATTCGGAACATATTAATTTAACTAAGCGAGTGTATGTTGAATTGAATTAAAAAAATAAAACAATAAAACATGAAAATATACAACCAATATAGTATTGAACAATGAACACGTACGGTTATTTAAATAATCTGCATCCGTATGTGATCGTTTTGGGTGTTATCTTTTGACGTGGCTGTGAGATACCGCGATATGATGATTCTTTCTGGGTGGTCTGAATTTATGTACCTAATTCGTTTTAATATAAATGAAGTTCATAAAAATGATAAATAAAAACTTTTGACTAGATTGAATTAACATTCAGTGAAATTATCATGTATCTACAATCTACTGTTATTCGTTTATTACCTAATTACAACAAAATAAAAAAATCACTACCTACATGAGAAATCAAAAAAATATCCAATGTTGTAAAAATATGAACTTCAAGCGCTATATAGAAAATTTAATTTGATTTTCGTGTAGACGTTTTATTT
>NC_042493.1:98313060-98313876 GCF_005508785.2 Acyrthosiphon pisum
TGCAGTACGTACTAGCCGAGCGGTGGTGGTTACAACAATAATCATAACAATAATACGAGTGTGTATATCTATATTATAATACAAAGGACTATTCACCAAACATGTCCATTCCGATTTTATCCTTATCGACGTTAATCAAAAATCTAATTTATTTTTGGAATCTTTAGGCATCTATATTGAATTACCCCATTTTTAAATACTTGGAATTTTATACGATTTAAGGAGTAGTCCTGTGTCGATACAAACTTATTTTAGATTCTGAGTGGAACGATGAATGTATGGATTTTACAATGATGTGTGTTTTTTTTATTTTTTTTTGTGTCTGTCATCACCTTTTAGGACAATAAAAGTGCTTGGATTTTCTTCAACAGTACCTTTTCTGATAGAAAAGTGAATCTAGTTGGTACTTAGGGGGGGGGGGGTCAAAAGTAACATTTTTCCAATAGTTTTCAAAAGCACCGTGAAAAACAAAAGAAAAATTCAGGAAAAACAGGAATTTTTACGCAAAATCTGTTTTTAAGAAAATTGATTTTGATTTTTGGTGTAACTTTAAAACGAATGACTGTAGATACATGAAATTTTCACTGGTTGTTTATATTTCCATTTTCTATACATGATACATTTTTCAAAATATTTTAATTTGTTTTGAGCTGTTTACGGACAATTTCAGTTTCCAATTTAATTAGTTTTTTTTTCTATGAATGTCAATAAAACTTTATTTGTTGAGTAAAAATACTTGAAAATTTAATACAAGGTTCCTACTATATTGTTACAATGACATTTGAAAATATTAAAATCCTTAGTCACAGTTTTTTT
>NC_042493.1:98314834-98317572 GCF_005508785.2 Acyrthosiphon pisum
TTAATGTACCTAGAATATTTCTAATACATAGGCAGATATCCTGTAAAATATTGGGTAGCAAACACATCCCTAAACTAAATAACTGTCACATGTGTGTAACACAAACATAAAATTGTCTGTATAGAATGTAGTAATAAGTGTAAGTTTCTCGTTATCATAATATTTAAAACAGCTAATCAACAAATGTATAATAATGATATAAACACAATTAAAATATAATATAATTTTATTTGATATTGTATATTGTGACATTGCATACTAGTCGGTGTGTAGCTCTGTAATAATAAAAAAAGTATTCATACACAGTTATGTAATCTGTACTAAACTACAATATTGGTTATTTTTTCATTTCAAGGGGTGCCTTATTTTCAAATACATTATTTGGGGGGGTGGGACCAAACCCCTGCTAGATCCCCTCCCCTCGCCACCTATGAATACATAGTTCTATAGAGTTTAATTTTTACATTTATGACAAATAAATGTATTAATATCAATTATAACTTAGGCAATTGTTTATACAATACGTATAGTTTTTTTCAAAATGGTTGAATAAACTGTAATGTTACAATCAATATTTATTTTAAGGAAGGAAGGTTACTAAACAATATTGTCTGAGCATAATATGTCTTTCTTAAATTAATGATATTATACACAATTACAATCTACCTCGAGAGGACTAAGTTTATTATTTCAATAATTACATGACATAGTGATGACCACAAACGAGATTCAAACAATAATTAAAATTCACCACAAGTTCGGTCAAAAACGCCAATTACACCTCTCCCAAGTTTAATTTTTTAATTCGCGAATTTATTGAGGGCTGCCATCAGATATTTTTTTGGGAACACTCATGTAGTTGTGCCTATTTTTCGTTTGCATAGACACCACCAATCAGTATGTGGATAGGTAAACATAATTAATTTAAATCAAAACAGTAGAAAACTTACCTGTTTCCATATGTGATCTCTAACAAATGACATCGTTAAACAGTTTAAACTTTTAATTAGTTAATGTAAACTGCAAAAGTAATAATGTACAATTTTGTTAGAACGTGTATTCGAATTTTGAGCGATTTATAACCTAACTTTCAATTAATATTTGTTTGTCATAAACATAATGTAATGATGACAATAATATGTTCGGTATAATTATCGTGGTAATGACGCCAATAGAATTTAATATTTATTTATGTACTTTTAAAACAAATAATTATTAAGTGACATAGGGTGACATCTACTCTATAGTTTCTAAGCAATCGAACATAAACTAATAGTTTGGCACCCTTGAAATTTAAAGAATGCAACCCAACGTACAAGGTTTCTTATCACTAGCCGCCCGAAAAGTAGTCACCTAGCTTTGGTCACCCAACTTCACACACGTGCTCCTTTGTATTGTATTTAAAACAAACAGAACTTTTTAAAAATATTTAAATACATACTTATCAATTGTTTAGTACAATATTGGGTAAATAATCATTTGTCAATGATTAATTTCCACCACTTATATTAGCTGATTGTCTATTAAGGTTACAAAAATATACATCGGCAAGGCGATATCATAGATATATACAACAACAAGATAGCCGTCTCCTTCTTGTCATTAAAGTCGGCCGCCATTTACAAAGCAGGCAATGTTTACAAAATAATATTATCACAGTATATATGTATGGATAAATATATAAATTATGTACATAAATCAATGTAAAATAAATGTAAACATTGCCAGCTTTATAAATAGCGGCCGATTTCAACATTGGTCATAATTGTAGTATAAAGACATCTATCTAGTTATCTATGGGCGATATATTATCTTTATCTTTGTCCCGGTTCTTAGCAATGTAATGAAATACTGTAGGTAGTATAGATAGTAGTAGTAGTAGTATAGGTAGTAGGTACTACAGTAGTGTTTTGACTTCTGGGGTTCGTATGCGATACAACTTAAACACACATATTAATAAAATTACCTATATTATACTTGTCACTTGTGCCAAAGGTATATCATCGCCTAAGAACCATCATGGCCAATCTCAAAAAATTCAAATATGCGTTTTATATATTATTATCAATAGATTCGTATTTTCGCGACGCTCGAGACCAAGTGATAATTTTTGATGATTTTAAATTTTGTTCTGTTTTTTTCCATGAACTTTATACTTTTGCTCTTCCAAAAATGACATCATTAAATTTCCTATAAGTGTAAATAAGAATACTAGGTATAAGAACAGTAGGTAAATACTAGTGTTTATAAGCGCAACTAGGGGGGGGGGGGCTGGGAGCTTAGCCCCCCAAAATAAATTATTCAATTGATTCCTAAAATATTAATAAACCTTTAAAAATTCAGGTGTATTTCCCTTTTTTTTTTTTTTGGAAAGTTTTTTAAAGCTTATAATAATTTTATATTGCCTACCTTTCTATAAATCGTGGCTAATATACCAGAGTCCTATACTCATATATTTTTTACAATCATTTCAAACATGAAACGTAGATTTTCTACAGAAAGTCTACAAATTGCTACATCAGCTGTTTGTTTGATGCAATTTGATTTTAATGGTAGTTTGCATCTGATTAATCATTATAAAGTAATTAAATATATAATTTTTTTTAATAAAAATACTTCTAGACTTGGGAAATTAATTAAGTATTTAAGCTTAATTAAGTGTTGCGTAGTCCTAACTGATTGATGAAATAATCTTTCTTTATATATGTAGTAGGAGAAATAAAAGATCGAAAAGTGGG
>NC_042493.1:98320167-98324969 GCF_005508785.2 Acyrthosiphon pisum
GTAGTTGATTTGTTGTTTGGTTGGTCCAGTATTTTGTTTTATTCATAGGAAATATGAAATATATATTTATGTTTTCTGTTTTGTGTATGTGTTTCTGATAAAGTTTGTGTCTTGTACTCTTGTCAATGCCTTATTGAAAATTGAATATTGAAATTTTTCTTCGATAGTTTAAGAACTGTGGTATGTTTTGTTGTAATTATCGATATTGGTTTTCATTGAATCATATTTTGTCTTCGACCACACAGGCTGTTTGTTTTTTTTTTTTTAGTTAGTGGTATAATTATTGTCTTGTTGTCACCGCGTTATTGGAATATATTTTATTTTCTTCACTTGTATCAGAATTTATTGTGATAATTTATGTTTGCATCTGGACGTACTTGTATCGTGTATATTACCGTGTAGACGGTATACATTTTATGATGGGACAGATTGTTTTCGATAATTTCAAGAGGGCAAGTGTTAGTTAGCTATCTGTTATATATGTATATGATAGTTTTCGTGGATTCCTTGCGTGTTATTGACTCCTAGGAACCTTTTGGTTGTGTTAATATGACTATTCAACATCTGGTTTTAATATTTTATAGTGCGAAGATTATCGTACGTTTTAGTGATGTTTAAGAAACTAAAATCATGGGACGGAAAAATTCAAAAATATAATGTTATAAGTGTGCTAGATTTTTTACGCTGGTAAAATCGATTTGTATTATAGGTAGTTTGAGATTTGTATAATTTAAAATTTTTAGCTTTCAGGATTTTGTTGATTTAAATGCCAATATCTATACTTAATGATTATTTTGTAAAATATTTTTCTAGTGCAATATTGTTCTTGTTAGTAATTTACTTAAATTTAATGTTAATTCAATAATATAAATGATAAAATAAAATAAAGTTGAATAATATTTTTAGTATATAGGTTTAATTTGTAAGTGCAATAATTTTTAGAGTTTATCATAATAATATATTAATATTTTTATAAAGTTTGGTTAATATTTAGCAAATTATTTATTTATTTATTTTTATTAATTAAAAAATTTTTTTTTTAGGTATTAATACCTATGTTTTCTAGTTTTTTTTGTTGTTGTAGTGACTTATATATGGCTAAAGTTAAAGAAATTAATGTAGACATGTAGTAACTAGTACTATAGTTAATTAAAAATAGGTAAATATTATATTTTATTTGGTATTGCCTATATGCTGTCACAGAGGTGATATATTTGTTATTGTTAATTTTTACAATATAAGGTATAACGTAATACATAATATACTTATATAAAATATTATTAAGTATGATATTCTGTTATGATTCATAATTAAATATAGTTCAATATGTTATGAAAAGCTTACTGTGGTGTTTAAATAATAAAATGTATTAATTTCTAATGTGGTTAATGTTTTTGGTAAAAATAAAAAGGTATATTATTGTAAGATGTAATGTTATTTAATTAGCTTCTTTGATTAAGTTTTATTTAAAGGTGGATGTAGTCTAATGTGTTTATCAAATTGATAATAATCAAAAAGATTTAATGATTTCATTTTTCGTTTAATATTTTAATGATGTTTTGAATGTAAATATATTGTAGTCATTTATAAAGGTTTAATAAAATAGTGATTCTAGTTATATGTAATTCATTTATTTAATTAAATATTATGTATATAAAGGTTAGTGTCTAATGTGGTCATGAATGAATAATATAGGTAATAATATTAATTTTGGTTTTTTGTATTATTATTTTAATTCTCATAATTATATTTAAGTGTAAGTATATACTAATAATTAAGAAAGCTCAATTAATGTTAGCAATACTTAATTATTAATTTCCATTAGGTACCCTTAGACACACATATAATATATACATTACATGCAACACATAACACTAATAGATTCAACTAACAAATAATAATAATTCAAATAATACATTGACATTTAATACATTACTTACATACACAATACTCAATAATTTTGAACATATTATGTTCTCAAATCAAAGTTTGATTATCAAATACATAGAACCATTAATTATAAACACTAGTACTTATAATCAATGATAGAACAACTAAAAAATAATTGTAATTGATTTTGGGAAAGTATATTCCCCACTGGAATAGATGTTATAATTATTACAAAATGGATATTAGGTATTATTTGGAATTTATAGTTAGAATCTTATAAACAAAATAAAAAGTTGCATTATATACACCATATTATACACATAAACATGCTCACAAATCACAAATTATGTTTCATTGTATAAATACAAACCAGCTGGTAAGCATAATGTTGGAACAGCATTTCGATTGAGTTTTTTTGTTCCAGTGCTTGTACAACTACCATCAAAGTGCTTTGAGCACATTGCAAATGATTTACGCACTTGTTGTACACTTAACCCTTTTAATTTTGGATTTCCTGTACTTTGAACCCATTTGGAAAACAAAGCTTCATCATTGTTTGGAAATAAATGGCGTATTGTAGATTTGTCTTTGTAAGTTGTATCACAACCAACAACAACACAATTTTTGGATGGCATCTACAATGAGTGAAATACATCATAAAGAAATAACATAATTATTAACTACCATTTAAATTACTAGTACTAATAATTTAAATTAAAAGTACTCACATCAATATTTGTACTTAATACTTTTTGAGGCTCAACCACGAATATTATAATACTTGTTATAATTTATATTATATTAATTCATGGGCTTAATTTTTCATATTACACAAATAGTAAAATATACTATGTGCCAAAGTCGTTTTTTGTTATACCAACTTATGGTAACTTGTGTACATATAATTACAGTTGGCATTCTGATTTCGTAATATTCTTATCAAGCTAATGCAGCTTGTCGCTATAGAGTTGTACACCCCTGCCCGTAGCCCAATCCACCTAGTTGCTAGTTAGTCATCGGCAGTCGTGGTTTTTAACTATTAAAGGTACCTAATAAACTATTTAATTATATACCTTTAATTTTCAATGAAGTATATATGATATGGATTTATAGTGTAGTGTACAAGTGTACTACTGTGTAGATACAAAATAAAAACTGTTTTACATAACAATTATGTCGTCGAGACAGTACCCAAGTGGCTGTTCTAAAAGGAAATTAAAATTAAAAATGCAAGAACAAATTAATAAGTATAGAGGTAGTCTTGATACAGTTTTGTAAAAAAAAAATCATTGAACTTAGGTAAGTCCGTTTATCCATTTTTTTTTGTGTTTATAAATTAAATTTAATGTCTATACATAATATACATTTCTAAAGAAACTTCTGTTCTCTAAAATAGTGGTAATAGTGGTAATGGTTTTAGTTTACCTAGAGAAGATGATGATAATGATGATGTTAATGATGAATTTAACATATTAGAACAACTAGGTATTTCTTTTTTTTAATTTTTAATTTGTTTGGTATGGAGTTTAATTTAATGTGTATACATAGTGGTAATAATAGTGCTGGTTTTTGTTTACCTAGAGAAGATGATGGTAATGACGATGTTAATGATGAATTTATCATATTAGAACAGCCCGGTAAGTTTTTCTTCTTTTTATTATTTTGATAAGTTTGTTATGGAGTTTATTTAAACGACAATTGAAAAGACGAAACGAATCGAGAAAGACGAAAAAAGCAATAATAACGACCGACGCTGGCGTCAGTTTCGATGGCTACGAACCGATATCGTGTACAAACCGCACATCGGCGGCTTTTAAAACAAACGAACTATATGTGAATATAGGAGTGAATATAGGAGAAAATGACAAAAATGTGAAAAACGGCGTAAAAAGCGTAACATTTTTCGAAAAACGTTTTGTTTTCGAAAAATTGTAAAACCAACCAACCGCCGCCGCGTCGAAGGTACGCGATTGGACGCGCCAAGGAATCGACAGGAACGGGTTGGGCGGACTGTAGAAACGGAGCGGCGCTTCTTTTTTTACGCCACGGTTTCACCATAGCCGGCGTTTTCCGTTCCATGGGTCGCCCTAAGTTAGCTGTTCTCATTCTTCATTTTATAGTATTAGATTTTATATACATTTAATTTATGATAATATAATAATTATTTTATTGATTTCATTCACAATTAATTAAAATTAAATAACACGTAGCCCATTAACTGGCCCCAGTTCAAATTTATTCAATACCAAGGTCTTAGATTATTAGGTCTGGCAACTTGATAATGGAATCCGTGCTTCTAATGACCGGACAGGGAATAGTCATGCACACGTGTCACTATCTAGCGGATTAATATTTTAGTTTTTATTTATTAACCGGGCTTTCATTCTGCAGCAGCTGCCAGCTTTTCTACTGTATTGGAAAGTACTAGGGGAGTAGGTTTGGACTTTTAGGAGAGAAATGTCTGGAGGGAGGAGGGCGAAGTCATATTTTATATTTTTAAATGCTAAACTAACACAGAATAAAGCATTGTAAAACCAATACACTCATATCCCCGCCTAAATCTAAAACATTAATCAAAAATTGCGCCAAAAGTTATTAAAACAAAGGTATATTGTTAAGTAATTTAACTTAGGTAATGAGTGTTTTCGTAGATTATAACTTTTGGATTTTTTTTTTTATTATTAATCAGTCCGACTCTTAGTCATCATGCCAAAAAAATATGCCATATGCAATATAGGTACAGAAAGGGTACCGACTTTTATAGTCACTAAAAACCGTAGAAAAAATTGGGAATTTGTAGTTCCAATTCCTTTATTAGTAGGTTATCGAATTTGTCAAACACATTTTCCCAAAGCTTTTTTGATAAAAGAAAATATAAAAGACGGTCCAGAACAAACAAAACGTTCAAGAGT
>NC_042493.1:98325019-98333449 GCF_005508785.2 Acyrthosiphon pisum
TCTTTTTTTAACATATATTTTTATAATAAGGTACTTTTAAAAGCAGATGCATATCCTATAGTTGAATTTGAAGGTTTAACTAATAATATTCCTGATACTATTGATGCAATTGTCGATGAAGGCAATATACATACAAATCAACTGCCTTTGAAATCAAACAGTGTTGTAAAAAAACTGATTATTAGTCATGAGAATTCCAATGATAATTCTGATGAATTAGCTCTGCCTATTTTGCCTATCTCCTCATATAATGTTTCTGGAATGGTAAATAGTAACATTAGTTTTATATTTTTATATTATATTTTCGTTTTTCACTCATATATTCTGTCATTCATAATTTTGCTTTTTTCTTAGAAATAATATGAAAATAATAGAACTCAAATGTGTAGTATTCCAGTCCATACAAATTTAATAAGAGAGCCAAACCTTGACCATAGTAAAATAACCAATTCTATAAAAAATATTTTTGTACAAATGTATTTAAATATGGACTCTGTGTGGTTTCCTTCAAAATGGTGCAGACTCATTCCTGGAAATAATAAATGTGTTATATACATATAGTAAAATTTTAATAAGAGAAATTGATTTAAAACCATACTTCGAGCGATCTGTGAGCATAGATGAAAATGCAACAATAAAATGTTCTTATATGAATGATATAATTCAGATTAGTCATCTCAAATTAAAGTCAAATTTGGTACAAAGTATACAAAAACTAGAAGACGTAATTTGTAAGGTGGATAGTGCTATAATGTGCGAAGGAGTTAATATACCAACAGAAGCGTTGAAAATATAAAACAAATACTCTATGTATTGATAGTAATGGACATTTTCGACATATTGGATGTTCATTAATAGTTAATAAAGAATTAGCTATTAACAGATTAAATGATAATAAAATAATTAGACAATGTAAATTTTGTAAGATAGCATTGATTAGATGCCAAAGAAAAAAATTGAGTATGAAAAACACACCTGTTGTAAAACGTGTTCGTTTACTTTGTACTCCAAGTAAACTTGAAAAGCTTAAGTTACTTTGTCAGTGTAATAAAAATATAAGAGAATTGAATCGTCGTGCTGGAAAACAATTAAACAAATTAAAAAGTCAATTAAATATCTGTCAAACAAAACGTAGTAATTTAGATGAATCAACTATATTAAAAAATTTAACATCCAATAATATTCCAAAAAATTATCAATTTGTAATAAAGGAAATAATAGCTACCTCCAAGAGAAAAAGTTCAAAAGGTAATCGATATACAGAAGACTGGATAATGCTATGTATGCTTTTACATATTAGATCACCAGCTGGTTATTCTTTTATGCAAAATAATAAATTGTTACCACTACCTTCAGTCAAAAGAATCAGAGAGTATTTGTCAATGATAAATACTACATGTGGATATGACAAACAATTTTTTGATAGGTATTTTAAAAAAACATTTAGATACTAAAACAGATCTTCAAAAGCATGGTGTTTTGATATTTGACGAAATCTCGCTTAGAGAAAGTGTTGCAGTAAATTCTAAATCTCTCACTTATACAGGTTTAATAGATTTTGGAGAAGATGATGAAATGAACTTACCAACAATATTCTATAATCGTGCCAAACAAATAATTTTAATACAAAATATTAAAATAAAAAAATTCTCATGAAATTTATTTGTAGATATTATCAGATAATATCTAGGATAGTTAGATATTTAATTGAAAACTTACAATGTCCGTAAACAGCTGAAAAAGAGTCAAATTATTTTCAAAATTTTATCGTATATAGAAAATGCTAATATAAACATTCAGTGAAATTTTCAAGTTTCTACAGTCACTCATTTTTTAATTACAACAAAATAAGAAAATCATTGCATGAGAAATCGAGTGATTATCAAATGTTTTAAAAATATGAATTTCAAAAGCTAATAAAAATTTAATTTGAAATGCTTGTAGACATTTTTTTTTTTTGAAAAAGGTAGACAAACTTATGAGGAATCTTGTATTACATTTTAAAATCTTAGATTTAAAAAGAAAATTTTTCATGAATAAACTCAAAATAATTTGCAAATTTTCGTAATTTTTACGTATTTTATCAATAATTGAACTTTAGATGCTTATAAAGAAAAATTGTTACTATGGGTTTTTAATTTTTTTTCATCTGCCTTTGAAACAATATAATAGGAACCTGGAACCTTCTATTAAATTTTCAAGCTTTTTTAACCAACAAATAAAATTTTATTGATATTTATAGAAAAAGAAAACTAAAATAAATAGAAACTAAAAAAGTCCGTAAAGAGCTTAAAACAAGTCAAAATATTTGGAAAATGCTATGGCGTATAGAAATGCTAATATAAACATTCAGTCGAAATTTCATGTACCTACGGTCATTTGTTTAAGAGTTGCACCAAAAACCAAAATCAATTTTCTCGAAAACAGATTTTGCGTAAAAATTCCCGTTTTTCCTTAATTTTTCTTTTGTTTTTCACGACGCTTTTGAAAACTACTAGGAAATTTTTACTTTTGACCCTCCAAAGTACCAACTAGATTCACTTTTCTATCAGAAAAGATACTGTTGAACAAAATTTAAGCATTTTTACTGTCCTAAAAGGTGATGACAGACACAAAAAAAATGTAGTTATATCCCCATGTATAGTAGTACCATTCATATATATTATATACACATACAACCAATCTGTTTCCCCCTTCCTCCCTCTTTCACACCCACAAACTTTTTGTATATATATATATGCTATATAATATAGTCTATATGAAATTATCACCCCTCCCCATATATTTCGTGGCCAGTGGCGGATTTAAGTGTTCAAAGAAAGTCGGCAAATCAATAAGAGGGGCCTCCTACAAAATGTACCTATCAGTAACATACCTATACCCCCATTTCACAGAATGTATAGATTATAATTAAAATGTAGCTTGACAAAAAACTATGCAAATATAACAAAAAAAGTGAAGCCATACAATTATGCATAAAATTATAAAGATTCAATTTGAGTTACACACTTTTAAATTTCGTACTTCACACAAATTTAGGAGCTGCTATATACACAAAAGTCGATGATAAAATTACCATTTTATACTATAATTCACAAAAACAATAATGATGTGTGTGTATGTTTCTATGGGTGAGGGACCGGTCGGCTAGGTTGGCGAGTGAATTGGTGGTGTGGAGGCAATCCTTTGCTTCTATTTATAATTTTATAATTAATTTAATAAGAATAATACTTATTTTAAATTTCAATCAATACTTTATAGTTATAATTATAGCAACTGTATAGCAGTTGTAATAAACAATGTCCTAACCTGTTAAATGTATTAACATAATAATATGAAAAACATAGTGCAAACCAATTAAATCCAGTGGCGTGAATCGGGCTGAATTTTTAGGGTTGCAATAAGTTTCTAGGTTGGACAGACTTTTGGGAGGCTTTTTTAGGAACTCCCCCCAAGAAAATAATACATAGATTTAACAATTCTTTATAATCATCTCTTGGTTGATACTCCTCTAGTTATTTTGAAGCAAAAATGATCATATCTGTAGAAATATTTTCTACTTCATTCGAAGTAGAAGCATCGGATATAACAGTTTCAAAATGTTCCGCCCTTCTTTCCGTTGCAAAAGTAGAAATTGTTTATCTTCCTCAATACCAATTATATTTAAGGCATCAGCATGGGCTATACCAAAGAGTTCATCGAGAGTCTTCTGCCAATTGTTCTCTTTTTCTTTTAACCCTTTCGATCGCTTTGTTTTATTTTCTTTATTTTATTTAAATTATTGCCATTCATTAAATATAATTTCAATTTTATTTATAGTATGTTTCTGAAGCCTTGTGGGTATTCTAGCCTTATCCCAAATTGTCATTAGAGCAACAGCAGTAAACCGAGCAGAATCCCTAATATTCATCTTAATAATATTCTTATGGTAGAAAAATTACCTCTTTTTTTGAAGGTAATTTAGTTTCAATTAAATGTTGTGACATCTGACTGATCAACCATACTTCAATCGTTTGTCTCGTCGAAACCGCTGTATTAATACTAGTTGCCATAATATACGTATTTAATAAACTATAGTAACTGCGAGATTAACATTAAAAAAAACAAATTGAGCACAAAATAAATATAAAAAGCTACAACAATTTCGAGCATTAAACACGAATACGATGACAATGTCAACTGATTATGAATTTTTAACCAAGACACACTTAGTAAAATGTTTCTTGCCACCTTTATAGGTCTATAGAAATTATCGATTATCTATTTTTCACGAAATTGTAGCATTATTTTATCTGCTGGTAGCGACCTTTAAAACTTAATCATTACACATTTACACCTGAAACTTTTCCTACAGCTCATTTATATCATATAGAACAAATTGGCAAGGTGCCACAATTATATTTTAAAAGTTGAATTTTAAGCACCACCTTAATATGCACTATAATTAATAGGGTAGTAATTACTTACCGACTACCTTCAATAAAATATGTATAATTTTCTTAAAGAATATATGAATACATAAAATGCAACAATCCATTTATTTTATAAAATTTAAATAACAGATACCATTTAGATTTTATAATATGTACTATTTATATTAATTGTATTTGTATGTTTAAATACATATTCATCACTTTTATATTACACAAATTTACCAAAACATTAACTATTATTTCTTTAACGTAGGTAACTAGTTACAGAATTTTCACTTTGAAATAAGGTAACCTAGATGTATTTAACAAGATATCCTGAAATATTTAATGATATTAAATTAATATAAATATAATTTCAATAAATTGTATATGAATACTAAATATATAATATGAAATTAATTATTCACTATATTTAGGTACCTACCATTTTTAATCTTTTTCCTGGGGAATGAAGGTTTTCTTCAGATTTAAAAACATATTTCTCAGTATTTGTATTAGTATTTTTCTAATAAGCAGGTACAACAATTAGTACCAAAATAATACAAAAAATATATACCAAAATAAATTTAATTTGCTCAATAATATAATATTACCTTATTACCTTAATATAATTAATTTAAAAATTAACTTACAGATCAAATATAAATTGTTTTACTTGTCAAAATTGTAGTTTTAATATAATATAAATCATTAATATATTTGAAGGGTTATTTTAAACTTACTGCATACTAAATATGTGTACTAAATAATCATACGAATTTAAAGAAAAAATAGACAGTTACATTATACAATATTTTTACTGTAAATTTATCCATTTTAGCAAGCTGTCGAAACACTTTTAATTTTGAATCGTTCGTGGATAAGAAATAAATACAAGTGTCAAAAATAAATGCATGTATAAAACAAACAAATAGGTAATAATTTTTAACTATGAAACACGTCATAGTGAATATCAGCTGCCATTGGGATTCGAGTCCGCTGATCACAATAAAATATAATATTCTATTAATAGAAGATTGTTAATAACAAACTATAAATAAACGTGGAAATTATATAATATTATAATAATTCCAGTGCTTCAGATCAAAGTTAAACATTGGTTCTCAAAATATAAATTAGTTAATTTATTATTATATTGATATTTAAATTTTTCGAAAACTGAAATCGTGATTTTTTGGAGTCGCAAGTGTGACCCTGTCCGACCCCCAGTTTACGCCACTGATTAAATCCACAGACTCGTTTACCACATTTTTCAATATTTAGGTATATGCATGTACCTACGTAATACGTTGGGAATTTATCGCTAAAACGGTTTCTAATAAATCATCATTTACGCTGCTGATTAAATAATAAAAAGATTGTTATTATACTTATACAATTATTGTTTTAATTCTCATGCAATCATGAATTATATTATATATTAATTTATAATTATAAATAATCTTATTTATGATCAATGGTAGTGGGTGGAATGTAGAATACCTAACTTAGATTTACGTAGGTATATAAGTATTTATTTCCATATTTTATACTTTTGAAGAATTCCTATATATTTAAATTATTTTATAATTAAAACAATGGTAAATTATATTCCAGTTTGAAATATACTTTTTTTTTGGTTAAAATTAAAAAAAAATCAACTTTATAATTCGGAGGGCCTCAGTGCACAATTTAGGAGGGGGCCCCGTTGGCATTTGCCGACTAAACGACCGTTAAATCCGCCACTGTTCGTGGCATATTCGAGCTTACCATGGCCGATCTATTAACTAAGATAATTAATATTATTAATTCGCATGCACTTGCCATACACTGCCAAAATATATGATAATCTTGGTACTATGTACTTATATATGCCTGAATATATACTATACTATATACATGTACTTACTTTATATACCAGAGTATATACTATATAGTATAAAATATCAAATGATCCCGATTTATGGCTACTAACTTCTGTATTATTAATAAATTAATTTGTAACATATTCTACGAGCGTATATAATGCGAATAATATAATATGATACATGCACACAATATTATGCGATACCTGCATGGTCACATGGAAATATCAGCCTTAACTCGCACCATAATATGGTTAGGTTAGGTTAATATTATTAGCTACTGTATATGACATATTACTATTGTACTCATCTTCGGTAAGCAAGCTCCGTGACTTAGTTGGTTAAAGCACCGGAATGTAAGACGGGTTATGAAATATTTATTTATTTATTTAAAATTATTTGGGCATATTATTCATATTGTACTTATAAAAAAATAAAATTGTATTAGTAAAATACGTGACTGACATTGTTTTTCGTGCAATATTTCCCTATCTATAATGCGGAAAAAAAATCGTATCGCAAACGAGCGTGTTCAGATATCTTTTTATAACGTAAATTACCCCAGCCCCCCCCATTTTGACTTTTGAAATTTTTTTTGCTCCAATAATTAGTACTCAATTCCTGCCGACTCCTGACCACGTTTTCATAATTCCTGCTCTGACAGTTTTCCTGGAAAGTCGAATTTTCCACGGGTGGGGCTGTGGTAACGTTACTCGTACATGCAGACGTTGTCATACCGAAATATGAAAATATATCGTATTATATTTTATTTATTTTTCTAAACTATATACGTATATTACTAGAGTATAGTACCTATAGTATATACCAATATAATATCCTGAATACATATATTATAGTAACTCGTTTTTCGAGTTTTATTATAATTAAATAAACAACATTTATCACCACCAGACATAGTTAAATATTCGCTTTAAATAAATTTAAAACAAACGTTAATAAGAACAGAAAATAATATGCACTAGTCGGCAATAATAAATAGGTACTTAACTTTTTATTGGATATTCGAATTTAATTTAAGTAACAAGACCTATTCAGACCTATTCAGACCTAATACAGTAATACTTGTAAAGTTTTAAATAATACACAATTGTTTAGAATCCGGTCGTTGACGTGTTCACGACGACACATACACGTATATAACTCTATTTTATAAATTTATAATAATTATTATTATTATTAAATGGTTTAAAATTAATATTTCTACAGCCAATATGACTATGTAAGTAACTAGTAAGAAATATCCAATATAACACTTATAAGTTATAAATAATATATATTAAATATAATATAATATCATTGACGGCTACAATTCAGAATAATATTTACTAAACATATATTAATTATTTAAGAGGATGTCAGTGCACTATTTGTTTTCTATCTGGCCCAAGCACAACATTGACAAAACGCATTTACGCATAATCAGTTTTTCTATGTTTTTAAATAATCTTAATACTAAAGAGTTAAGAGTAAAATTATTCATTGCAGAAAAAAAAAGAAAACAATAGTTTTGAGAGAATGACATATTTATATTTTTTTGTTAGGTATTTGACTTTGTATTCGACTTTCAAAATAAACAAAAAAATGTTGTAAATTTAAATGTTTAAATTTGTTTGGTATAATATTTAGACAAATATATGAAATTTATATAAGAAATAAAATAAGTGTTTTTGAGTTATCCATCAGTTTTTCTGTTTTTCTTTTAGATATAGGTACCTATTGTAAAAGCCCTTCAACATTTTCCAATGTTTGCAATGTTTATGTAAACATTGTAATATTGTAATATTAACATTGTAATATCGTATCAATTTGTAATTTGTAGATGTATCAAAAATGTAATGATTTTACAAAATGCAGTCATATGTATTAATTTCTGATAGGTTAAGTTAGATACTGTCATTAGGTAGGTCTTTGGCGTATTGTAAATTTCAAGTCGCGATTTTAAACTTCATGAAATAACTCGTGAAATAAGTTATTAGATATACTAATTGATCGGTTATTTCGAAAAGAGCCCATCTCGAGTTTTTATCAAAACATACTTTCCCGTGTTTTTTCCAATTAGTAATGAACAGGGTTGGGATTTTATAGAATTTGCATATTTCTTATGAGATGCTTAAAAAATAGCAGAGTAAGCT
>NC_042493.1:98333549-98335320 GCF_005508785.2 Acyrthosiphon pisum
AAAATAATTGTGTTTCGTGATACGGAGAACTCAAATTAAATATTTTATTTTGCTTTTTTTGTATATTTTGTGATTATTTTAGTTTTCAGTGCTTTTTTAGACTTTTTAAGACTTTTTCATAATATCACGATAATTTCGTATTAGGTTTTTGGTTCTAACTTCTAATTTTTGTTATTTCCTGATTTTGTTGGGTTTTTTTGTCGAATTTTACTGCGATTATTAATCGCACCGATTATCCACGAACGAGCATTGAATGAGTTGTATAGTCAATTCATTTGAATTCTAATCAGAGTGACTAAATTATTTCAAATATTAACTACGTATAATAATTTGTAAGTGATTAAAAAATTATTAATTAATAAATTTCCTTTTTTTTACATATTTTTAGCGATATTTAAGGTAAATTTATAGCGTATATTTATGCAATTTTAAGTGCTATAAGATCCCAACCCTGGTAATGAACATATTATTATATGTATTACTATGTGCGATATGACATTGTGGCACTGCGGCCTGCGCCCGCCACCGCATGTGTATACTACTACTATAGCGATTACAACGTTATCCGCACGGACGAAGATATCCGTGGTTATTATCATGCCGCCGAAAACACGGCCAGTGCATGGAATCTTTATATTATCAGCTATGGGCCAGTGGTAGTAAGGCACCGTCCAAGGTGTATTGATAAGGTGTCGTCACTCTGGACCCCTATACGTATACACTCTTGATTGAAAATATTACCACAGTTCTATGGTCA
Organism: Acyrthosiphon pisum; assembly: GCF_005508785.2. NCBI lineage: Eukaryota > Metazoa > Arthropoda > Insecta > Hemiptera > Aphididae > Acyrthosiphon > Acyrthosiphon pisum. Next base: position 98,334,307 of record NC_042493.1, read on the forward strand.
CCAGAGTGCGCTTCCTGTCCTATGAAGGCCAGTTTTTTCATACTGTTAATTGCAAAATGTTTTAAAAATTAAGAATTAAAATGCTATTTTTTTTTAAATTGAAATTAGTGTTTACAAAAACATTGAATAATAAAAAGTTTTTTTTTAATCAAGTTGGCATAATAAATTGGATCATGTAATTACATTTGTATTTTAATCATTTGCAATATTTTATATCGAGTAGACATCAATTATAAAATATCATGTATGTCACTTCTTTGGATATTTGCATCCTTCTTAAAATCTTTAAATTAAATTCAAACTAATATGGTTCTGCTCCTAATTTTAACAGTAGTCTAGTAGAGTGGAGTATTATTTTCTAGTGCTCATAAAAACTCTAAATACATATTTTGCATATTTTATTATATGATTAGGTATATTATTTATATTATAACTAGCCGACCCGTCACAGCTTCGCCCGTGATTGGTTGTTTATTTTGCCTCCGGACGTTGATATGTATAATTTTTTATTCAAATTTTATCGTTTAATGTGATCGGAAAGTATATTATTAGATATTATATGTATTCACGTATCGTTCACTAAAAATGAACGTGAACGCGTGAACGTGCGTTCACGAACGACGTTCTTTTCAAAAAATTGGTTAAATGTACCAACTCTATATGACTTAAACTTTGTTCAATTTGTTATTTAATATTCGGTGTATGGTGTTCAAAACTTATTTTTACTTTTCCGTTGCCCAGAATAAAAATTCTGATTCGCAGCAGTATATATCAGGTAGGAAATCTACCTGCGGTAGATCGCGGACCTCTAGTTTGTACGTTAGCGTATAAGTCAACTATAAAGTATAAAAGTTATATCAAGTTTGTCGTATTCTACCTATGGTGGATTAATATAATCAATTAATACAAAATCCTAACCTAACATAACTACTAATATCAGATGAATAAAAAAAACCAAATTTAACCATTCCTAAATTAGTCTGTCTTCTTTCTAGAGGTTTAATCTACATTAAA
>NC_042493.1:98336061-98337066 GCF_005508785.2 Acyrthosiphon pisum
TAATGTTTTAATATACCTTTGAGAAATATTAATAATAGTATTAAAATTTAAGTATTTAAACTTTTTCCATAAACACTTAAAGTCTAAAGAAAATGAGCATTGATCTAGGATGTTCATATAAGTCTATCAACCATTTAGCATTTAGATATATATGTTTCTATCCCCAGGATCTCAGTTAATATATAATAATATATAGGTAATAACATTTATTTTATAATATACAATAAATACTATGAATGTATTATAAATCAATGGAGATAGGTACAACTGAGTATAATAAATGCTTATAAAACGATATTCAAAATATATGCATTTTGGTAACACATAGGTAATATGAATACTAGTATAATACTAGTACTAGCAGTATTATGAATTCTATTTAAAATCAATATATTAATTAATAATTAATAATTATTATTTGTTAATTATAACAATTTTAAAGCATTATGTATGATAATTTAGTGAATTAACTCTTACATTTTTCTTATATTTTTTTTGTAATAGGAAATTTAAAAATGACAATTTAGTTAATTTAGTTAATTATATTTAATAATATTAAAGTTATATTTGATAAAAAGAAAGTATTTAAATACATGTATACAAATAATTTAGAACATAGAAGTCATTAAGCAATGAAAAATTTTGAATTTTATTCCTTAAATCATAATATATTTTTAATTTTCTATAGTTTTGGTGTACTAAAGTGTTCGTTTTTCGGCCTCTTTAGGACATATAGCGCTCCCGGTGGTGACGTCTATCTGTAGTAAAATTTTCAATCAAGTTTTCAAACAAGTGACGACACCTTATCAATACACCTTGGCACCGTCATTGAACTATATGATAACATATTATATATCATATAGTTATCATATAGTTATCATATAGTTCAATGGCAAAATATATAGGTATGTCAGCAACTTTGTGATACGCACATCCTCGTGAAGTACCCCCACTTTTTACCGTGTATTACGTTCTCCATCACTCATTGGTCGTTAATATAATACG
>NC_042493.1:98337618-98365889 GCF_005508785.2 Acyrthosiphon pisum
TAGATTAAAAATAACTAAGCTAAGTTAAAGTTAGTTTTATAAAGTTACTGATTTTGAGTAACTAAGTTAAGTTACAAATTTGCATGAAAATAATCAACTAAGTTAAATTAAAAGTTAAGTTACTCTTTAGTTTTCTAAATACCAACTCACTCATATACGTTTTTCTATCTCGTCGGAGGAAAATAACTAGTTTTGGTATAAAGTAAAACAAATTAATAACAATACAATATGATTATATTATTTTATAAATACTTGTTATAACTGTACCTTACATTTAAAATATAAATTATATAATATATATAAATGATTAAAAGAAATACTTATTGAATTTTAATAACAATATTTTTCAAAATTATGATCTGCTATAGACCCTCTTCTTACAACTTACACTGTCGGAACTTGGAATCCTCATAGTCACACACTGACACCAGTTGACACACTACTACATAAACTGATATTAATATGATATTAATGTAGAGATTTATAAAATTATAAAGTTGACAACAATTAATTCTTATATATTATTTTCTTTATATCCCAATATAATATTAAAAGAATGTAGAATGTAGCTTGTAGAAAATACGGTATAAGTTTCACCGTATCAGAAATTAGTAATTAGGTCCGTTCTGGAAATTGTATTATTAGTTATTACCTACTTATCAATGTACACAGTACACTAATAACAATGTGACATACACCATAAGTCATAACCGTTTTGGCTAAAATAACTGTCCGCCACCTATCCCCTTAATAACTAAATTGTGCTGTGGAAATAAATAGAAAACAAAAATTATTGCTATTTGTTATTTCACAATACTCTGTTGTATAATCAGTGTACTCTAGACTCAACCTTTGTTATGACTTAATTATTTTGTTTTTGAACATTAAAACTGACCTCTAATGATTCTATAGGTAGTCGGATCTCAACGGAAACGTGAAGATCGTGCGGAAAATGTTGCCACCGATATACAAGTTGTGGAAGTGCAGATGCATGAAGTTTTGCTTGATGACAACAACATTGAGGTAGTGGAAGTCGCGATGGACGACAACAACATTTAAATTGTCAAAGTCCTCATGAACGGAGACGAACAAGTATCAGCTCAATTCAAAGCATCAGATGAAGCATTTGTTGGTGTCTTCGACATTTCACCTTTATACGTCATTGAAGAGATCAGTAAATATTTTGTATTATTATATTATTCATTTAATGTTGATGAAGCAAAAAACAAAATACAATCATGTCTCTTAAGTTTCAGGTTGAACAAATCACCCCGGTTGTCGCTAGACTGTTACTAGACTGTCCGGCTGGTGTTCAGAACCCACTACCGGAACCACACAACATAGACGCATTGAATTACGCGGGTATTGTAGGGCCCGCCACTTTGGGCTGCAAGCAAACAACCCCGAATCATTTTTCTGCAAGGACGGTCTGATGGCTGTTTCAGGACTGAGTGTGCGACAACTACACCTCATTTACTACAGAGGTTATTCGTTGAAGATATAGTAGAAGGCAGACACTAGCGAAATAACATCTGCCGTCACAACAACACTTTGGCATTTGCAGCGTTCTTCTCCGACTTCAACACATGACATTTGCCAGGTCGAGGACCGAATGTGTTCACTGTTCAGGGACAGGGATATTGGACGATAAGTAATGACTTAGTCAAAGTTTTAAATTTAAACTATTATTATTCGTTGAATATTTTGTTTTACAAAAACACAATGTGTAGACCTAAGTGGGCCCCCCAACAAAAATATAAATGGCGGCCCACAGGGAAAATCCCTTTTTCCTTATGGGCCTATCCACTCCTGTGTGTAGTCCATCTTAGATGCACATATTATAGTTGTTCTATTTTTATTATTATTGGCCACAGGAAACACATTGATATTTTCTGTGGCTTGTATATGTGTAGAAATATATACATTGTGATAAATAAAATATATTACTTTATGATATAATTTGGTAAGTACCAGTTATCGTCGATCGTCGTGAATAAAAATTAATATCTATAATTAATAGTAAATTTGAGGTTTAACTAGGTATATAAATTTAGATAAAATAGTTTTACGGTGCAAACGAAAGAGATATCAAACAACTTAAACAACTCTTTTTTTTATTTTTTTTTTTTTTTTGTGGAATGATAATGGGTATTAGATTTTAATGAATTTTTTATTTCTTTTATTAAATTTGTAAATTTCTGGCAAGCGCATTCTATATACATCAATTTAACAGTAAGACTGTATACTATAAAATAATACTATATAATATGACAGTCACAATTGTATTTTCTATAGTACTATTTAAATTTTAAATGTATTATGCTATTAACTCTTTAAAGATTAAAGGTAACAATTATTATAAGCATAACCAACATAATCAACATTTTAGATATTGTTAGATGCTTAATTATTGTAACTAATAACAATTTTTATAATTTTTTATTTTGCTTAAATTGTTTAATATTTTACATGTTATTACAAGTCATAAGTAAATTAAATGACTGTTTAAATCAATGTATTTAGCAATCACATAATATATTGATATGTGTATTAGATGATGTAAAATATAACAGATTATTATTCAAATACATTTAAGTACAGAATTTTTTTTTTTTATTTATACAATTTGATTTGTTTTATAATGCAAATATTTATTATGTTTACCTTGCATTTTTTGTTGTAAGGTTGAGCTTATAATCCTGGCCAATGCGTTATATTTAAAATGTTTATTATTTCAAAGTTCTCCATTATTGATACAATTTCACAGTTTACCAAAATAACAAAATGTGTAACTGTACATGGGCTAAAAAAAAGAAATAACTTCATGATTCCTGATTAATATAGACCTAACTTAACCTAACCAGTAATTCTTAAACTGTGGTCCTTGAATACTCATGTCAGGCTATATCTAAAACTAAAGTATTAATTTTTTATAAAAATTAAGTGTAATAGAAATAATTATAAATGTGCACGTTTTTATGTATTTACATAATATGTGATTTGTATTATAAAATAAATATTGAAATATTGATTATGATAACCTGAAAATTTTTTATGAATTTCTAACTCAAAATAATTTGCAAATTGTTGTCATTTTTATGTATTTTGTCAAAATTCATACTTTAAATGCTTATAAAAAAAAATTATGCCTATGTATTTTTAATATTTTTCAACTGCTATTGTAACAATATATCAAGAGCCTTGTATTAAATTTTTACACTTTTTGGCCCAACAGATAAAACTTTACTGATATTTATAAAAAAAAAAATAAAAAAATTTAAAACTGACCATGTCCGTAAACAGCTCAAAAAGAGTCATAGAGACAAAGTTATGAATGATTTTGTATTACATTTTCAAATCTTAGATTTAAAAGGAAAATTTTTTATGAATTTCTAACTCAAAATAATTTGATGGATGGTATTAAATTTGAATTCAATGATATGATATAATTGTATAAGAAAAACGATTCTGAGCGGAGACGGTATGTCGGTCTAGGTATACTTAATACTATATAGTCCATGGTATTAAAAAAAATATATATTATAATAATATATATTTCACATTATCTATTAGATACTTATAACGCGTTATACATCAACAACAAACCGTGATACTATCATAGATATATAATAGTATACTTTAGAAGTTTCAAGTACCCACGAATTATATTATACAGTCCCAACAAAATAACTAAAATAGTTATTCTAGGTTTTTAATATGTAATTTCGTCCAAATTTGAACTTAAAATTACTATAATTTTTGGTAACAGAATTAATTACTTACGTGGAATCTTGTTTTAAATTTTCAATTCTTAGATACAAAAACTGAACATTTTATAAATTTTTAACTACAAAAATTTAATTTCACTTTCTTGTAGACATTTTTTTTTTTTTTGATAAAGGTAGACAATATTATGTGGAATCTTGTAGTACATTTTCAAATCTTAGATTTAAAAAGAAATAGGTGGGTAAGTGGATGTCGCCCTGCTGTACAGTTTTGACCCAATTGATAAAACTTTATTGATATTTATAGAAAAAAAAACTAAAAAAATTGAAAACTGAAAATGTCCGTAAACAGCTCAAAAAGAATAAAATTATTTTCAAAATTTTATCGTGTGTATAAAATTCTAATATAAACATTCAGTGAAATTTTCAAGTATCTACAGTAATTCGTTTTTTAATTACAACAAAATAAGAAAAACGTAACATGAGAAATCGAGTGATTATCAAATGTTTTAAAAATATGAATTTCAAACGCTAATAAAAATTTTATTTGAAATGCTTGTAGACATTTTTTTTTTGAAAAAGGTAGACAAAACTTATGAGGAATCTTGTATTACATTTTTAAATCTTAGATTTAAAAAGAAAATTTTTCATGAATTTCCAACTCAAAATAATTTGCAAATTTTCGTCATTTTTACGTATTTTGTCAATATTTGAATTTTAGATGCTTATAAAAAAAAATTGTGACTATCGATTTTTAATTTTTTTCATCCACCTTTGAAACTATATAATAGGAACCTTCTATTAAATTTTCAAGCTTTTTTAACCAACAAATAAAATTTTATTGATATTTATAGAAAAAAACTAAAAAAAATGGAAACTGAAAATGTCCGTAAAGAGCTCAAAATAAATCAAAATATTTGAAAAATGTTATGGTGTATAGAAAATGCTAATTTAAACATTCAGTCAAAATTTCATATACCTACGGTCATTTGTTTTAAAGTTGTACCAAAAACCAAAACTGATTTTCTCGAAAACAGATTTTGCGTAAAAATTCCTGTTTTTCTTTAATTTTTCTATTGTTTTTCATAGCGCTTTTGAAAACTACTTGGATTCACTTTCCTATTAGAAAAGGTACTGTTGAAGAAAATCTAAGCACTTTTACTGTATTAAAAGGTGATGACAAACACAAAAAAATATAAATAAAAAAACACACATCATTGTAAAATCAATACATTCATCGTTCCACTCAGAATCTAAAAGACTTTAGTGACACCTATAGTAAGCTAAACCAATGTATGTAACAATAATACAACACTATTTTTGCTCCTAGTCTCAGTAGAACACAATATGGACCTAATGCAGGTGAAATAGACAATTGAAGAAGTTTGTATCTAACTCAATTAAAACGCACACAATTAGGCAAAGGAAAATATGTACTGCTACACAATCCTAAAAAACCATTCAACGTTGACCTCTAAGAGTCATCAGTGTAATTAAACAAAATTAATAAAATTATGCATCGTGCTTATATTTTTAAGTTTTTAACAAAATTATTATTACTTTAGGTATGGTGGTTTCAATTTATTGAACATGTGTTTTATTCTGCAACAGACTGAAGTTTCTGATTCATTGGTCTGGAATCCTATAGATTGTGAAATTTTAGGTCCAATTCATAATTACTTAAAAGTGGCACCGTGCATGTTCAGGCCAAATCCTGATCAATTAGATATCCAAACGATAAGTATGTTATATTTCATTATTTATGAACATTTAAAGCTAAAATTAAAAAATGTTTAGGTGAACAAGTGACCAAATTCAATATAGTTAGGAAAACCAAGAAGAATTATGAAAATGCACAACTACTAAGAAAAAAATGGAAAAAAAATAAAACCGAAAGGAAATTAAAAAGAGAAAATGATATTTTATATAACATCAAAAATAATACGATAAACACTAGTAATTATTGACACAAACTAATTAAAAACAATCTGCACCTCATTTTGATGATAATCAAAAATTGTAATCTTTGTAATTTAAAAAAAAAATGTTTCTTGTTGATTTGATATTGGTATGGATCTTTTTATGAATAGAAATAAACGCATTGAGTAATATTGTATTCGTTGAGTTTAAATTTTCATTTAACAATAATGTAATTAACTAATTTTAATTACCTTATATTTTTTCCAATAATTATGAAAAGCTGACATCAGTTGAAATGTTTAGCTAAGGTTGAATGCATCAATATTTATAAATAAATAGAAAATATGTAATGTTAATTAAATTAATATTGAACAAAAAATAAGATATACATTTTTATTCTTATAAAATAATAAATAATGAAAACAAGTAAAATAATAATTAGTAGTTATTATTAATCATTGTATCAATGTAAATAATTTTATTTACAAAAAAAATAAACTGTTGATTATAAATGTATAAAATACAAGTTGTATAATACATTAATACATAAATACATTTTGATGACTATAATTACTGTTCCTAATATTATCCCTAAAATCTAGTTATCTAAATGAAAATAAATAGTACAATATTTTTTTTTTTCATCTCAAGTTTATTTATTTAATACAATTAACCAAAAGAAATATTATGTACTCGAAATACAAAGATTTTTAATTTTGGGTAAAATTTGTTAGTTTGCTTTTTATGTTAATTTTTTAGCAGTCTGATACAATTTATCCACAACTTTGCTCATGCTATTTATACTATGTAAAACTAATTTATAAGTTTCATCAATTTCAGCTTCTTCAAATACTATAAGAATGCCTTCACCCTGGTCTAAAATACCATGGAATTTTTTGTCCAATATCATCTGTGAAAGTTTTCGTTCTACATTTTCCATAGGTAAATTTATTGATTTGGCAACATACTCAACTTGTACTCTGAAAATACAAAAAATTATAAACACTGTTAATAATTTTGTTATATAAACTATGTTCTAGAGCAGGGTCTCCAAACTTTTTCATCCGAGGGTAACATAAAATATAAAAAGCTCTCAGGAGGCCAAAAATCACTGCAGATATATTTATAAAGGTAACTGAACAAATGTTGTCGATTAAATTTATCAAAGTAGTTTATGTAATGATAAATGTAATTGTTCATTTCGTAAATTATGATAGAGCTGATACAGGTGATTGTGTCAATTGACACGTATGCGTGATAACAACTTTGGGTGTTATACATATTTTTAGATTATTGAATGGCCGATTAAAACTGTAATTTGGAGACCCCGGCTCTAAAATATAAAGTTTTAAAAAAATTAACCTGAGTAAAATAAAAGTAATCCTATACAGGAATAAAACAATTAAATAAAATGATGGACAAATGATACTTATTGTTCGATTAAGAAAATAATTATTTAATCTCTAGGCAATCAAAACTTATTAAGAAGTTGCTTATAATAATGAATGTTATGACAAAGAGGTACCTATTCTTTAAAATTATGATGATTCGTCCAGAATGATAGGTACAATGAAAATTATACATTCTTGTTCCCCAAAATTCTTTTTTTTTAATAGCTAGCTTAAAATCTATGATATTGTCATTTACCTTGAATATGGCTCAACGATTCTACACAGATTTTGTTCCAACATATTTCCATAAAGTGTATCTAAATGTGCTCTGACAATTGAATCTTCTTCCAATTCTTTTTTATATTCATTTAACGCAATTTGAAAATCTGCTAAAGATCTTATGTGACTAGCTCTTGCAATGCTCTTCATTGCTTCTACATCACGACCCGTATATTTTAATGCTAATTTACCGTTCACAATTTGTTGCACATCTACTGCATTATTTAACATTATCTTTGACAAAATCATGTACTTCAATGCCTTAAGTGCATTAGATGTACTGTCCACGCTGTCAAACCTTTCAAAAGCTTCATAGAAATAAGAATAAGCAGTTTTAAAGTCTTGCTCATCGGCTGCATTTAAGATTCCCGATTGCAAGTCAAGAGAAGACTGCATTTTAGGTGGGCAATAAATCAAGTTTGCTGTCGTTCTAGCAGATGTAAGAGAGGCCCTAGCCTTGGAAAAGTTGTTCAGAGCATGATAAGCTTTGCTTTCCAATAATAAAACGTCAACCAACACATTTTTATCATCTATCTTCTTCAGTTCTTTCAACAGTACGGCGCCGTGTTGCAACGCTTCAGAAAACATTCCAGAGTCGAAGTACAGGTGCATCAACCGGGATTCCAGCGACTGCCTGAGAAACGTTCGCCGCTCTTCCTTGGCCCATTCTATGCACTCCTTGCACAGCTGCAGTTCAATCCTGATGCCTGTTTCGAGGTCTAGGAAGAGGTCAACCAGGGACCGCACTAGTTTGGCCGCCTTCGCCTTACTGATTTCGGACAAAAACGGCCTGGTCTCCTTGATTAAGGCGGTCAGTTCTTTGGCCTTACCTTCTTTCTTTAAGAGTTCAGCCTGCGTGAGGATCAGTTGCTCGCGTGCCATAATCCTGTCGTGTTCCGTTTCGACTTTCTTCATGGCGAAATCGGACGACTTGTTGATGCGCGCCAATATCGTAGCACCAGCCATTTCGATACGTTTGGAATCACTTCGGGTTCTCGCTTAAAAGGACGAATATTATAATATGCACGTACTATAGCCTATAGTCCAGCTATAGGTAACACTACATAATAAAATTATTAGTTTGGTCAACATGATCAGTACTCACCAACTACTAACTAAAAAAAATATTTTAGTATGCTGTATATGGGGCCGGTGCTAAAACTGGTTTTGCCGGTTTTGGTTATAGTATGAACTGTGAGTGTTTGACGGCGGGAAATAAATTCACAATAAATCGCCTTCCCCGGCACTTGCTTGTCATAACCAATTGGTTAAAGGGAATATTTCCGGAAGGGTGAACCAACAAATTTCCGAAAAATGAGATGAGCGTTGTTATTTGGCTCACGTCTAGTACTCTAGTGGGAGGAGTCACGCGCACGTTGGCCACACTGATAAGGTGACATCGTGACAATGGCGTCGTGCGGCGGAGGGGCCTTCCCCTAGCTCACAAGCTTTATTTTCAGCATCTGCGTCTCTCACTATATACAATTTTTGTGTTCTGCAGTTCGATACTTTTTTACGTTTTCTGGCAACTGCGCTCAAAGCGAGAGCAAAATATATTTTGCTGTTGAAGTTGTAATTGCGGTCGTATCGATTATTTGCGGCACCACCGTTAATCTGACCCTTTGTCGAAGATTTTCGACTGATCTCGTGCTGAAAGAAATTTAATTGACTCGGTGACGGACAAACAAGTGATTTGAGCTTCGAAAATGAGTGACGTCGAGGTGAGTAAAAACTTTCGAGTACTACCGCAGTACCACCCATGCTATTCGTAGTTAAACTTGACGCCGTTTCTCGCGTTTTCGGATTGAATTCAATTCAAATTCAATGCTCCCAATTATTTTCGTCGTGCCTCTCGCCCTGCTTATTTACTTTATAAGACCCGTGCTTACCGACCGACGGTTTTATTGTTACAGGACAGCAACGGGAGTTCCATCTCTCCCAGCCGAAGCCGTAGTAGCTCATCGAGCGATGACGAGTCTTGCAGTCGATCTAGATCACTTTCTCGGCTACCCAGCCGCAAGGGCAGAAAATATAAGATCCACTCGAAGCATTCGTACTCAAGGTCCCGTTCGTATTCTGGAGATCGTCGACGCACATACCGCAGCCACTCTCGAGGCTCAGGCTCGAGACGCAGCAAATATGTAAATAACATAATAACACAATTAATTTCCCGCACATTTTCACCTTAATTTGCATCATTTAGTAAAAGAAATATTGTTTTGTTTTAGGAAAACCCAAAAACTAAAAGATGTCTGGGTATATTCGGCTTAAGTGCGTTCACTACAGAAACTCGACTGTACAATATATTTGTAAAATATGGTGACATCGACAAAATGATTATTATTATGGATGCTAAAGTAAGCAGTTAAACATTAATGAATTACTTGGTACAGTTTTATAATTTGTAATGTTTATTTCAGAGTGGAAAGTCTCGTGGTTTTGGTTTTGCTTATTTCAAAAATCATGAAGATGCTAAGGTAGCTAAAGAAGAATGCTCTGGCATGGAAATTGACGGCCGCAGAATTCGAGTAGATTTTTCAATTACCAAACGCCCTCATACGCCAACACCTGGCATTTATATGGGCAGACCTACGTAATTACATTTTTCTAAAATGGGTATTGTTGATTTTGAGTGCTTAGAAATTATTATTTTGTGTTTTAAAATTTTAGAATGATAGACGAAAGGTCATATTGTAGAAGAAGTTATAATAGATATGATAATAATCGATATGATCGTGGTGATCGGTATGACCGCAGAGAACGTTATGATAGATATGACAGAGTTAGAGATTATGAGTGAGTAGTTATTCTTATTATTAAATTAAATTAATATTCTTAATTAATATTACATATTTGTATTACAATTTACATATAGATCATGGTAATAAACAATAATTTGTTTTTAGTGATTACTATGAGGGAGCATACAGAGGTGGTAGAGGAGAAGGCGGTGGAGAAGAACGCAGATCACGTTACGATAGGTCACATTCACTTTAATATTCTCCACGTAAGTCTTAAATATTTTTTAGTCAAAACGTTCGATATTAGTTCCCTATCCAGCAATCCAGTGTTTTTTAAGCTTATTTTATTAACTTTTGCTATTTTTTCTTCGTTTTCTCGGGTTTTTCTTTTATAAAAATATAAGTTTAAAATATAATCAATTACTTAATCTAGTTTTTCAGCTTTCAAAGTATTTAATCAAGATTTCTCACATATTCAATTTTTTATTCATTTTCTGAAGAACATATTCAAAGAAAAGAGAATATTTCAAACTGTCAAGATGATGATATATATAAATTGACTTGAAGACTTCTCGAACTTCTATAACTTAAGAACTTTTTTTTAAATTTAAAAAAAAAAAATTATTTAAAGAAGATTCTTCAAATTACAAAAGTAGAACACACGAAGACCCATGTTTAAAATATAACCCAAGGGTAGAAAATTGGTAGACACTGATGAAGATCTTGAAGTATATCAAGAAAATTAACAGTTTATCACCACTAGTTACTGAGGTAAATTTATAGAATGCTGTAAATTTCCTCTAAAAAAAATAACGTCCCAATAGCTTAGAGAGAGAAGTTCTTTCTTAGTAATTTCCTAAAACACTTTCTATAATAGGTCTTGTTTTGATTATCTAAGTTCCAACATTTCGGTGCACAGTTAATGGCGTTAATACTTATTGTCTGACTACTATTTGAAGGGGTAATTTAGTTGGTGTTAGGTTTGACATCAGTTATGAAATTATGAGACGTTATATGACTGCTGATTTCCCTTTAATTCCCCACAATCTAATCTTATTTGTTTTATTTTGGATTAGAGAAGTCAAATTATCAAAAATATGATCACACAATAGACTAATTGTACCTTTTAATTTGTCTTGTGACATATTTTATACAGGTATATTATGTACTTTAGGTGTTAATGTTTTGTAATTAACAAATTTATAGCAACAAAATAAATGATTACCTGATTAACGGGACAGTACTGAAAACCTATGATATATATATTATGTTTGTATGTATCTATTAAAATAAAAAATTGAATGTGTTATAATCTCTTGTGGCGAAAACTCATTAATATTTTGTATTCATTGTATAGAAGGTGATTTTGTTAATAGGATTAAGTGTTTCTCAGATATTTTTTCCTTGTGTTTACCTACAATTTAAAGTACCTATATATTAGTACTCTAGGTATAAAAGTACTTTAAATTGTAAATGTATTGATAAATAATAAAAATTATCTGAAAAAGACTTAATTGCTTATGCAATCCCCCTATTTATTTTTATTTTTTATAAAATATTAAATGACTATTATTCCTCCAAAAATTATCAAGTAAATAATAACTAAAATCTAATATTACTTTTTAAACAGTAAATGTTTAGATTAAATAATAAAATTGGGTACTTAAATTAATGCTAGTTTGTTATCACCCTGCTACCATATAAAATGTATTACCCCACCCAGTTGGAGACCATCTGTTTTACTAAGATATTTTTTATATACTATTACATAACTTAAATAAATTAAGATCAATTGCATAGTTAGTAATTGATATTTTAGTATGAAAGATAATTTTCTTAAGATCCTTAAATGTCACATTTTATTTATTGCCCAATATTTTTTTGTTTTATTAATTCTATGCCAGTATTCACTGATATTATTTTTACTGATTTTCAACCGTATAAGTTTATAAAATTATGTTTGTATGATAGGTACGCACGTTAAATTACACATACATTATAGTGACAAGCCTCAATCATACTAACATGATTAAAATATATTCAACGTAAGATTTATAATATTATAAAATGTTTATACCCTCATTCAATAAATATGTCGTATACTAGACTCTTGCATACACAGTATATAATATATATAAAGATAGAACAAAATATTGATATTTTAGATTAGACTTCTAACGTAAGGTCACCTGGTAGGAATAGAGGATGATAATTATTATTTGATTTGGTGGTAGACCAATAACAAATTAGTACACTTAAATTTAATATTTGAATATGTATATTAATTATATTGTATAAAAATTTATTATTTATATCTTATTGTAATTAATAATTAAGATCTTTGTTTTTTTTTTTTTTTTTTTGAACAGGTCGTAATAAAACCTAAATGAGATGGACAACGCAGGAAAGTTTTGTGAAGAAATAGAATATACATCATTTTTTTGTTGCCTAATATTTTTTTCCAAACAAAATTAATTTTTTATCTTTTATATTACAACTTTGTTACAAAACATTAGTATTATTAAGTTAAGCGTAAATAAACAAATGATAAATGCTAAGTTTTTATTTAGTTCAAAAAAAATTATATAATTAAAACTTATACAGTTGACATAATATAGTATAGTATTTATACTGTTAAACTTTACAAAAGGATTTATAATAAATGGGTTCTTGGACTTATATGACAGAAAAACATCATTGTTCATAGTTAATGTACAACATGACTAATGATGAAATTAAAAGAACTAATAAGAACTAAACTAACCGTGCATACTTATAAGCTTTAGGAGAGAAGTAATTTAATGTAAGCAAAAATTATTTAATAGTCTTACTATAACGTCTACCATTTGGGTTAATATTTTGATTTTTAATATTTGTTAAATATTTCTTGAAAGAGTCCCCGCCAAATTTGTTTAACATAAGTTCTTCAGATTCCATGTGTAACACTTGTTTGCCTTCAAGTAACTTTAAAAGACCCGCCAATGTAATTATCTTAACATCTTTAAGTCGAATTCGTTGCTTTAACAGTTTAGTTGTATTAGGTTGTATTTTTATTCAGTGGCGCAACTACCGGGGGGGGGGGGAGTGTCAAACACCGGGGCCCAAAGTCTGCAGGGGCCCCCGGGCCCTGGCCTAAATAAAATAATCTATTTCCATATTTGATAATAAATTTCACAATAAATATAAAAATCATGACATTTTGATGTACGAATATAATTTCACGAAGTACGGACAACAAAATAAAATTATCAATTTCATAGTTTAATAAAAAAAAAGACGAGTGAACTGTCTAATAATAATATAATCAGATAATCTAGTAATCTACTATCTAATACAATAAATTTATGTGTTATCGAAATATTATTCTAATAATAGCGTACAGATAAAAATAAAATGGAAAAATACGATAACAATGCCGCCACGCCGGTCACCGACAGGCGACAACAGACTGTTAGCACTTAGCATAGGGGCATAGTTTCACTGCTTCAGCGGCTCATTGCTATACAGTCACGAGTCACCAACATTTTTCATTGAAAGTTATTGTCAATACTTAAAAGTTAAAGTTAAAAATGTCAGATAGTTAAATGTGCCTGAGTGGATTTCAAAAAAGAAAAAAAAGAAGGAAATTCAAGAACAGACGTCAAAATTGCTTAAAATCAATCATTTTTTTTCAACAATCCCAGCTGTTGTTTCTAGAATAAGTAAGTAGAAATAATTTAATAATTGGAGCTAAAAAGAAATGGATGGTACTTTTAATACATTATATATTTTAATATTTATATATTTATAATGTATATATAATGACTAGTACAGTGAAATTATTGCATTTATTTTGCATCTTTTTTGTGAATGCTAATATACCTATCCATTGTGAAGTGAAATTAAAATATGTTTGGTTTCAGTGTTAATTCAAATACATTTTTTATTGCAATTAAAATAATAATAACAACAAATTCAACTTTCATTACTTAAAATAATCAATTGTCGTGCAATGCCATAATGAAAGCAATATTTTAATATAAATTTGTTTGTATTTTAATATTTTCCTACATTTTCAATGCAATAATGCAATCAATTTAGAGTGATTTTTAATACAGTAACTTTACTGCCTAATAATTACGTTTGGTTCCCTTGGTAATATTATCATATCCAAATTTATGATCAAATAAAATTCAAATTTTGTATTTTGTAAGCTTAGGTGTTGCTTTAAATCAAGTTTTATTCTAGTCAAGCGTAGAAAGTGAAAATTAAATTCATTAAAAATTAATTATTACCTATATTTTTAACTGAACTAGTAAAAATATTGTTTAATGAAAATAAAAATAAAAATATTTACATAGGTTTACATAATATATGACACATAACATTGTGTACGGTGCACCTATTGCAATAATTAAACATACTTATGTATTTAGAGATGTGATTGTGATATTATGTTATGATGTGATTATGTATTTATAGATGTATCTCAATATTCAGAATTAAATATATCAAACGATCATAATGGATTACTCCACTTACCTGAGATTATACCTAACCGATGGGAATCACGACATGAGTCTATAAATGCATTAAAGTTAAGGTTTATAGATATTTTAAAAGCATTAACTAATATATCATTAACTAGTTCTAAAAAAGATGAAAAAGCTACTAGTTTGTCTTTGAAAAAAAAAACTAGAATCCATGGAGTTTGTTCTAATTTTATGTTTTTGGGAAAAGATTTTGAGAGCATTACACGGGGTATCCAAATCCCTTCAGAAACAAAATACAAATTTGCACAATGCATGCCAAAACTTAAATGAAGCCAAAACAATTATAGAAAACCTAAGAGATAGCTATGAAAATATACTGTTGGAGTGTAAAGAATTATGCTCCAGATGAGGAATTACTCCTAACTTTCATGTTAAGAGGAGTAGATTTGCTCCACAATATTTTGATGAAATTGATGGTGATCGTCGTCTAAATATAGCAGATGAAAATTTCAGGGCAAAAATCTTTCTACCTGTGATTGATACAGTTATATTTCAACTAAATTCACGGTTTCAAGGACTACAAGAAGTTACAGAGAATTTTGATTTCTTATTTCCTACAATGTTAGCTAAAATGGATGAAAATGAGATCTCTAAGGCTTCAATGGACTTTTTTTATTTATACAATGATGACATTTCTTCAGATTTTACCAGACAATTATTGTGTTTAAGAGGATTATTAAACACTAATATTCAAACAATTAAGGATCTGGCTTTATTTATAGTTAAAAATGATTTTTGTACAACATACTGTGATGTAATAACTGCGTGCATAATTTATATTTCATTGCCTGTGACAATTGCAACGGCTGAAAGATCTTTTTCAAAATTGAAATTAATTAAAAACTATTTGAGGAACAGTATGGGGCAGGATCGACTTTCTAATATTTCCATTTTAAATATAGAAAGAAATGTAACTAATCAAGTTGATTTGGAAAAAATTATTTCTACGTTTGCTGATTTAAAAACAAGAAAAAAAATTTTCTTAAGTGAAAACAAATTTAAAATACTAACAATATAGTTTTCATTATATACTCTAAATGTATAAAATATTAAAATGTATAATATATTGTATATAAATGACTAGTGTAGTCTTAAAAGTTATAATTTTTATTTGTTTTTATAAGTTTATTATAATTTATGTTGTTATTTGGTTGGTAAAACTTTTAATAAATCTATTAACTTAATTTTAATATGTGGTATTGATAATGAATAGTAATTACCACTTCCATTTCAGTAAACTGATTAGAAACAGTTGTTAAAACTTAAAAGTGTATAAGTATAAGTTACCATTAAATACATTACCTAATTTTTTCCTTTTGGCAATTTATCATTTTACCGACCAAATTTTGTTCACAATAATAAGCATAAATAATTTTAATTAGGGCCCCTTCGTTAAAAGTGACACTGGGGCCCCAGTTAGCCTAGTTGCGCCGCTGTTTTTATTTTATATTTAAGTTAAAATTTTGAAGGAGTTGTTTTTTTATGAGGTGATGTATTTATTTTATGATAAGAAGGAGTGATGAGTAATGTTGCTTCTTCTTCAGCACTTTTACAACATACATGTCTCTTTGAAGTAAGACATAATGGTTCATCTTGAACTTGATGTATAGAACTCTGTAGTATCCAAATAATTTGACACATTTGTAGGAATATTAGACTGTAGATTTACCTATATTTAATTGGCTTGTTGGTGACAAGTATCTATTTTTGTTGGTGTTTGTTTAACATTAGGGTTAAATATTGATGGAACCGAATCATCACACAATAACAATTTATAGCTACCACCAACTATTTTTAAAAACACTTCAAAAAAATGTTATTATACAATCGTGCATCTTTGGTTAAAATAAAGCATTTACGTCCAACAGTTTTTATCCACTTGTTATTGCGCTAAAGATTTCGTAATGGAAATCTGTAAAAGATCAATAATTGTCTGTGATGAATAGTTGGGACATATTATTAAAATATAAGAATAACTTGCGTAAAAAAATGATTTTTAGTGTGTTTTATTTGTCTGTTTACACAGCCATGTGCAGAACACTGCTACCATATTTGAATACAATAACATATACAAGTAGGTATTAAAGTAGTGTAAAATATTTGTGTACTCGAAATGGCAATTTTGAATTAATGTTTATGGCTATTATTTACTATCAATTTATTACGGTATGATTATTTTCTGTGATAAGGTGTAAAATGTAAACCGTGAAGATTAGAGAATCTTCATGTTGTAAACATTGCGAGGTTCGTATATGGCATAAATAATAATTTATTATCTATGGGTATATGGTGGCCGTGCTTCAATGATAAGATCTTTATAGTCACGGACTAAGATATACATATATATACTAAGGTATATCTTAGTCCGTGTTTATAGTGACTAGTCGGCCGCTGTGCAAGTGGTGCAACAGGTACAATTTTATTATTGGCAAGCTTGTCGCGGTCGTTATCGTAACGACCGCGGCGTCTCTATCAACGTCCGCGAGATTGCGACCGAGAACCGGTCCGGCCGGCGGCGGTGGTGGCGGCAGCTTTCACGGGACCGTCGTCGTCGTAACCATGACAAAATAGATCTATTTTGTCATGGTCGTAACAACGTGATTAATAAAAGGTGTTGTTGTCCACGAATTGTTTTTGTCACGACCGTGTAATATAAATACTAGTAAATTACCAAACGTGTTCGTTGTTGTTATTCACCATTCCTACCAAAACCGTTCCTGACACCTACAAGCTCACTAACACTGTCGCTTTCATTTCTGATCTTGTCGTCCACTTGAGTTTCAGCGGAGTTTGTTGGTTCTATTGCGGTTCCTGTAATGTTCGTCGTCGAGGAGGAAATTCACGTTGGTGGCACATGTTTTTCAATATTGTTTTTTGGTAAATATCGTTCAGATCATCGTACATTCATGTTATTTATGTACAATTTTCAAACTCTAGGATGTCATTTCTCAATTTGTCGACATTTGTGTTCGTGTTGTACATATTGTGTCACTGGTCTATGTGTCATCTGTAAACCGCGCTGAGATGTAAGCGGTGTTTGCGGTGGGATCACACCTGTATATTTTTATTGTATTACATCTTACGAATTGTGTCCACACACACTATCACTCATTTGGGTAAGTGGTATACTACATAATATTATCTATCATTATTTTACCTATACACAATGTAATGCGTGACCATAATATGTCCATACCGGTCTAGATTATTGGTATTATTTGCAAAAACCTTGTCTATTTTATTACATTTTTATATGTAACAGTGGAACAACACCAGCTGATTAATTGATTTATTATAATAATTATTATCATTAGCCGTAAAAGTCTCAGGTTTTTCTATTATATTCATGTATTGCAGATGACGTGTGTCTTAACCGTCTAAAGCTCATATTGTTATTATCATTGTCATCAGCCATCAGGCAGATTTATTTTACACTTCTTGTACTTACCAACTGGACAATCAACATAATTTTATACAATATAGTCCACTTCATATCAACAAATTGTTACTCTCATTTAAATAAACCAGTGAAGTAGGCTAGTTTACTGCCAATTTTTGCACCTGCTTCATGAGCAGAGATTATTGGTTGTAATTAACATATGAAATTTATTGAATAATATAAACTTTCAGTGCTATCGACAGACATATACTACATTATTGTAAATAATCTCAAATCCCATGAACGATTATTGTCATCGCCTCCTAAACTACCCGTAATCCGGCACCTGAGGTCAAACAATTAGCGTAAGTCCGCCAGCACCCTTAAGGGCCCTTTCACTTGGACGCGTATCATACGCATCCATGTGGAAGGGCCCTAAGGGGTTGTGTGAGAGGCCGCTAAGGTCATCGAGTGAATCCACCAGCATCAGTCGGGCATTGAGTTTAAGTCTGCGTAAGTCCAACAACAACCTAAGGAGGGTGTGTAAAGGACCGCACAGGCTCTCATAAGTACGGCAATTGAACACACCATTGCATATATCTTAGATTTAAGTAGATTAAGATAATTTTAAGAATTATTGTCTTTGTACCCTGTGGTCATTGCACCAGACCGGATTGGCCACGCCCCCGTCAGCATAATTAAATAATTAAACTGTACTCAGTGGCGGCTTGGACACACATGACATGGTCGGCTAAATAAAAAATGGCCCCTCTTAGGTACAATTAGAAAGACATTGGGGCTTGAACATATTTTTTCAATACATTTATTATAAGGATTGCGTACTTCGCTATATAGTAACAAGGTAAATAATTAAAATATGCTTATGAAATTTAAGCACATGACAATTCATTACATTAAAAACAAATTATAATGTATATTTAATATTATTAATATTTATTTATGAATATATATTAATATTTAATATACAAGCAATTTTTTTAATTCTGTTGACAGATGTGCATAACAACTTATTATTTCTTCTAAATTAGAAACTTTGTCATTTTTATCATATTATTTTGTTTTTCTCCTGTTGAAGATTTTACCTCAAACATGTTTAAAAAGCGTTCTTGAGCTTCCCCTTCATATACATACCGAATACATAATGATAACTGATCCATGACTGACTCGTCTTGGGTAGAATCAATTTCTAATGAAAATATTTTTGGGTTAATAACTTTTTTCCTTTATTAAATTACCAATTAGTATAATTATTTTATTGAAAGAATTTTTGATAAAAATGAATTGGAAGAACCTTTCCTTTTTGGTCTTTAATATTTTTATTATCAGTATTTTGTTTTGAAATTCTTTTTTAAATCAATTTTAATAAAAATTTTTAATACAGGGTCAAATTTTTCCACTTACTATACCATTGCCAAAAATCTATAAATATTCGTACAATATATGTATATACAATGCATATTATCACATAAACGATACGATACGATACTTTCTTCTTTGTAACTTTGAAACATTCTTACACCAACAGTCGTACCTACACTTTTAATTTATCTTCCGTTCATCGTATTATGCCAAAATATAATTTTGAAATAAAAAATCTACATCAGTTTGCTATTGATCAACAAGATGATAATCTTCTTCAAATGATTTCATCGATCAAACAACACACAGATGAAAAAATACCAGCAACCGTGACAAAACAAAAAACTCTGCATCATTTTTTGGAAAGTTTAAATGTTTATACGTCATATCTAATTGCCTTAATATGTAATATATAATAAAAAAACCTATATTTAAGTTGAAATTTAATGTATTATAAAACCTATATTTTAGTTTAATTTTAATGAATTATATAATTTAAAACAATAATTTGAAAAATATTCTTATATTTCTTATTTATTTGAATTGAATAATCCAGTATTTTTCCGTTTTATTGAATAAAGCAGAAAACTGCTTAAAGCAGAATTTTCTGTTTTTCCCATGCGATTCCGCTTTAGACAGTTTTCACTCTAATATATTTAAAATAATTGCATTATTTTCTTTATAATTTACTTAAAATGTACAAATACCCAATATTCACAATCCCTTAAACAGATTGAATATTATAATAAATATTTAAAAATACCTGTAGATTGTATCGCTGTAGCTGATTAGATTGTAATTTTATTAAACTCAATGGTCAACACTAATAATATCTGCTTAGTAAATGACGAGCGCAGCTTGCATGTTGCGACTCACAAACACATGGTTTCGATAACGATTAATAAAATAAAATCAAGAAAAATATTTTTATATAAGGTATTTTACATTATCTAGTATTAATTCTATAAGATAAAAGTCACGGGAGTGAAGTGTAATAACTAATAATTAATGTCTAATAATATAATATTATTGTGGTCGTATGATCGTCCAGAGTGATTTAACTGAGAAAAACTATTTTTATTAACCGACAATCGACATAAATTTCAAATCAATGTAAAACGTACAATGTACATTAAGTTATTTGTTCATTACTTAATTCAATATAATCATAAGATTACCAATCATATTATTAAGAATATTAAATTACTGAAAATGAGTGATAATTGACGTGTTGTACATGGTTATAGGTTATTTTATTTTATAAATATATTTTTTTTTAACCCCTCAAATCCCAATAATCCGGCTCCGTTCAGGGGGCCTTATTATAAGGGGGCCCAGTCGGCGATCGCCGTCTCGTCGACCTGGCCAGGCTCCACTGGTCCTACTTCCCATTATCAATAACCTTCTGTTCCTTCTTGTTGTCGTATGTCAAGTTGCCGATCCGTGACACTACCGGCGTGAAATTGCATATCCGCGGCATATCAGACGTCGGTGGCCTAAATATATATAATTAAGGGGGCTGGAGCAACCATATTTTTTCATACATTTAGCTCAATGAGCGAAAGAAAATTAAACGTACTTCCAGTAGTTCGATTTCAATTTTGAAAAGTAAATTTGGATTGTATTCCTCTTTTCTAAGTGTGCTCAGAAGTGGATTCTTATATTTTTCATTTTGTCGCTATCCACAACTAAGTCAAGCATAAGTTTATTTTGATAAAAATATAAAGTTACTGTGCATCATATTATATTAACTAAATATAAAGTCGTAAATCTATTTCCAAGTTAACTTAGAAAATGGACTAACGAATACACTCATCTTTTTAAAATTAATATGAGTCGATCGAAACAAGATGAATTTTTATTTCTCTTTTGGTATTGTTAGCATCAAATTTCTGGCCCAACAGCCGGAGCAAAAGTATTTTCTTTGTATTCATTAACTTGTGCATGCGCTTATGAGTGTTAGAACGTTTCTAAGAATTATAGTAGCTATAAGATAAAATTATTAAATATTACCTAAATTCCGAACAATTAAACATCAATTAGAGTTAAATTCGTCGCAAAAATATGTGCAATAACGAATTAAACACACTAATGGATATGTAATATGAAATGCCTATACATTACCCCTTAAAACAGGAGGTCGTATCCAGCCTATCCATTTACAACTTTACTGTCGCGACTTTTATAATTCCAACGACATTGTCTCCAAAATCGGTACCCACTCTCAGCGAGAGAGTAACTCGGGCCCCGAGTTACACTTAGAGCTAGTATACTATATAGTGTATTAACATTATAACAACCATGCACACTATATGTAGTTACGAGTAATGAATTAGAGTTACAATTAAACTTCTTGGAGCTGCAATCGCAAAGCTGGTATTGACGTAGTATTGTAAATACTTATACTATGAGAGTATTCTTCGTTTTAATAATATTTATTGTTTATAGTAAACTACTATCATAAGTGTTTATACATTAGTGATTATTTTATCATTGAATTCGAATCCGCTCATTTTTCAGTAAATGTGTGTTTTTTTTAAAAATAATTTAAGGATTTATTATATTATAGATTCTGAGCGGAGCGATAAATGTATTGATTTTACAATTATATGTGTTTATTTTTTTACGACATGCTTGACAGTTAATATACAGCAAAGTGGTACCCACTTGCCCACTTTTTTTCGGGTCCGTGAATTAAGTAAGTAAAGTATGTAAATGAATTTAGTTGGTGCATTAGGAAGATCTGAATTTTTACTTCCCAATATTAAGAAAAACTGGTATTTTTACGCAAAATTCGTTTTTGACAAAATCGATTTTGTTATTTTGTTATATATATGAAACATTCATGGGTTGTTTATATTCGAATTTCCTGTGAACGATAAAAATTTCAAAATATTTAGATTTGTTCTGACTGTTTACGGACATTTTCAGTTTCCAATTATATTAGTTTTTTTTCCATGAATGTCAATAAAATTGTACCTATTTGTTGGGTAAAAAAGCTTGAGAATACGAAGCTCCTGATATATTTTTACAATAGTAGTTAAGAATATTAAAAATACATAGGAACAATAATTTTTTATAATCATTTAAAGTTCGATCGTTGACATAATTTATCAAATATAATATTTAAAAATGATTTTGTAGTTAAAAATTTAAAACAAGGTTACACGTAAGTAGGTTATTCTGTAACCAAAATAATAGTTATTTTATGTTCAAATTTGTACCAAAATTACTTATTAAATAACCAAGAATAACAATTTTAGTTAATTTGTTGTAATTTTAATATTAATTCAACTTACCGCAAACCGTGTTAAGGGGCCTCACTACCACGTCCTTTTTTTTCAAAAACTACTGTTTCTAATTCCAACAACACGTATCGAAAATCATCACGATTTTCATTCTGAAAAAATATTTGGATTGTCCGTAATATAATATACAAGGGAACGATCTAGCCACATTTTTACTTAAATATTTAGTTAACTTAAAACAATTTTAAAAATGTTCCTCGATCCCTCGTACATGTTGTGGAAAAAAAGAATATTTTGTCAGAATACAAATCGAGGTAATCGTTGTGACGTATTGTTGGAATTAGAATCGTATGTTTAAGTGAAAAATAAACATTTTTCATTTTTTCATGATCACAATATTACACACTGACATGAGCGTGCGAAAGCCGTCCGTTCCGCTACAATCTACATCTCGGGTGGCGACGACGAGTTTAGAAATTGCCTAAATGATTCCCCTTACATCAATATCATAGCGAGGCACCTTAATAATAAGTAATAACAATATAAATATAATATAAAATATTTACAAACCGCCTCCCCTTAGAATCGTTTTTCGTATACAATGTCACAATGATAATATGTCATTGAATTCAAATTTAATGCAATCCATTACACAGTGACCCACTTGTACCCTACTTTACAGCAGAACGATATCCACTTGGCACTTCCCCCCTTTTTCAATTTTTTTTTTTCAGAAACTTATCTATTACAACCAGTTAAGAACGATTATGGTGCAAATATTAATTGCCGGAAATCGTTAGTTCTTATGGTATATCCTTACGAAGTTCACGATTTTAAGTGTCAATGAATATTTTTTTTTTTTTTGATACCTACGTAAATAAACATTTTAAAAAATAATTCTGACACCCACCCATGGTGGTTTTACAAAACAAGTCGATATATGTTTTCGATTTTCATTGTCTTAGTGACCACGACCGCGACGGGTGTATATGAAATTACAACTTATTCGATTGTACATGCATCTTTTTTTTTCGCTATGTGTGAAAACTGTTGAGCCCTTTCAATATGGTGGATTAAAATTTAGGCGGCCAGAGTTTTCATTCTGATTTGATCTATTCTGTGTTATAGTCGGGGACACGAAAAGTGGCGTGTGATTTTAGCGCCCCAAGTGGTGTTTTTTCGGTAGGGCTATAGTAGTTTAGATATAGTAATCCCCGACTATAGTAATAACACAGACTAGATGAAAACAGATAGCTCACTCGGCCGAAAACAATGAGAAAAAAAATAAGATTCTCTGATTGGGTGCGATCAAATCAGTGTAGCTGCATGCGTTTAAATAAATTATTGTTCAGATGTTATACAATATTATTGTATGTTTGTTTGTACCGATTGTAATTAGTAAGTTAATAACATGTGAAACTGTGAAAGACGATAGTTAATTATTTTTATTATTTATTACTTAATACTTATTAGTTAACACAAGCTTTTAACTCAGATAGTCTGTATTTTTAACTTTTTTAGTCTTTTAGTATTAACCACAGACATATTATTTTATAATATAGTTAATATTTAAAGTTACCTGCAATACATTTGTGAGTACTGTAAACTTTAAACATGATGATGATATACTTTACATAACAAGAATATTTATTTCAATATTTAGACATTTTCCATGCTCAAGGACAACAAAGGTAAGTACATATTAAAACATAAAAATGACATATTCTAGTTAGGTAATATATAGG
Organism: Acyrthosiphon pisum; assembly: GCF_005508785.2. Taxonomy (NCBI): domain Eukaryota; kingdom Metazoa; phylum Arthropoda; class Insecta; order Hemiptera; family Aphididae; genus Acyrthosiphon; species Acyrthosiphon pisum. Next base: position 98,361,959 of record NC_042493.1, read on the forward strand.
TAAATCTATAATAAGTATTTATAGGTAGGTAATCTAAATAATTACACAGTACATAATTTATTCCTAACTTAAATATGTTTTATTTACAACATAGAGATACATATAAAGACTTATAATACAATTATAAAAGTAATAATTAATTAATGTTTAAATTATAATTTAGTTACAGGTATTCAAATATAAATGGAGCAATTGTAGTATCATACAAATTACAATTCAATTAGTATAATTAGCACATATTAAATTCTAATAAAAAAAGGTATTTACACAGTACATAATTTATTCCTAACTTAAATATGTTTTATTTACAACATAGATACACATATGATAAAGACTTATAATATAATTTACAAAAGTAATAATTAATTAATGTTTAATTTATAATTTAGTTACAGGTATTCAAACATAAATGGAGCAATTGTAGTATCATACAATTCAATTAGTATAATAAGCACATATCAAATTCTAATAAAAAAAGGTATTTATTAATTTACAATTATACATCTAAATAATTATAAAGTTAATACAATTACAAAATATTGCTTTACAAATGCTGCAAAATTGCTAATTTTCTGTTTTTGATTTTTTTTTTCAGATACTAAATGTCTATTTAAAAATTTAATTGAAGCATAAATTCTAAAACGCAAAAAAAAATTGAGTAGGTAATCCTTATCAAAGTTGGGACATGGATGTTCATAATCAATATTAAGCATTCTCATTTTAAGTTTATCGCCTATTCCTTTTTCAACAGATAAAATAGGAAAACTATTTATAAATTCAGATTCCAAGCTATAAACATAGTTGTAAAAATTTTCATGGGGCATATTTAAATTTCCAAACGTTGATTTTTCAGCATTTTCATACGCTTTAAAAAAGCATAACAAAAATGAAGGATCTAAATTTTTTTGGGTTTTTGCATACTCTAAACATATTTCACATGAGTGTTTGGTTAGACATTTACTCATAATATATCCACAAACATAAATGAATTCATTTTGCTCAGGAATTTCTAAATTTCTATAATCAACATGCCCTATAGAAAGTGGACACGTTTTTTTGAATTGAAAGGGTGTTTTATCAGCAAATAGGGTGCTAATGTCTAGGTCTGAATCAGTGGGTATTTGAGTTAAAATTGCATCTAAATCATTTATGCAATTTGCTTTTTCTGAGTGTTGAAAATAATTAAGTAAAAAAATTTTTTTAAATGCAAACAAAAATTGATAAGGAGTTGGATTAGTGTTATTGCCATTTTGTTGTCTAATTGTACAAAAAAGATTCTCAATTGTATCCTGGTTTAATCTGGCAGTATATAATACATAATTTTCTTGTTGGTTTAATGGTCTTGTTGATTTTAAGTCTTTCCAAAGTAAAAGCAAGCCAGTTATGGAGATCAACCAACCGTTAATAAATTTCATCCGGTTAGTAACATCAGTTTTTTCTTTTTTGCTAATAACAATTAAATTTGTAAAAAAATTATGCATATATTTTAAATGATCTTCTTGTTCTTTTGTTTGTTTAAAGGGTCTATTGAAATTTTTTGAAGTGGGCCTTCTTGAAGAATTGAAGATATCAAATAGTTTGTCCATATTTTCGATAAAATCTATTGTTGCCTTTGAAGAAGACTCCAATTTATTACTAAGAAGGTAAGTCTCCATGCCGGCTGCTACACTTTGACTAAACACTTGCGCAGCCAAAAAAACTTTCATTTTCTCAAATGGTCCAGGAAAAATATGAGAATGTGTTAATTTTGGGGCTGTTCTTAAATTACATTTACTGTCTTGTTCAAAAAATGATATTAAGTGTTTTTTTTCAATTAAGTTATTATTAAATTCAAAATTGTGTTGAAAAAACATATTTCTTGTTGATTTTAATAAATGGGGAGGGTCAAATATATATATTATTTTTTTTTCACCAACTTTAAAAAAAGGCCTGGTTGGTGTAACATTAACATTTTTACTGAAACTAACAAAGTTAGAACCCATATCTGTAATAAAAGCTTTTACATTTAATCCAATATTAAAAAGTTTGCTAATAGTTTCAAAAATAATATCCTGCAAGTCATATCCGGTACAACTACTTGATACTAAAAAGTATGCAATTGGTTGTTTCCAGTTTACATTTATTCCTCTAACCATTAGAACAAATGCATACTTGGCAGGAGTATAAGTTTTTGTCTTATTTGTTTGATGAAACCCTATAATGTCATCTTTGTTTAACATATAATAGAGATTCGATTTTAAGGCCATTTCATCTGCACAGAGAACACATTCTTTAGCTTCGTCAGTAAAATATTTAATTTTATACTTAATAATATTAAAAAAAAATTCATTCAAACCTGGTATCATTTCAAACTTATGTGTTAACCGTTTTAAAGTAGAAATTGACGGTAGTGAAAGAGTATTTAATAAAAGTTTATAGACTCTAGGTCCTAAAAAATAAATATTTAATGCTAATTGTTTAATTTCATTATTATATCTATAACCTTCTTTTTGTTTTTTTTTTAAATTCATTTGGGATTTGACAATAGTAAATAATCCAGGTGATAAATATTTTTCACTTAATTTTAAAAAATGTTCAACTGTATCATAGTTAGCTAATTGTTGACTTAGACTTACTATATTCTTCTTTAAATTTTTTATTTCTTGTTTTCCAGATTTAATCTCCGTTACTAGTTTTTGTTTCCTTGGTGTATTTGCCGATAAGTATCCAGGTGTTTGATTTGAAGAATCAGTAGTGGTGATTGAGCTACAAGATTCATTTGAAGCATCAGAAGTATTCATGGATCCACTAAAATGACTTCTTAATCCTTCAGTGCCTGGAATTGAACTACTACAGCTACTCTGGTCTTTTGAATTATCATCAAAATGTGGATCTACATCAGTTTTTGACTGTAATTTGGCCAATTTTGTTCTTTCAAACATTATTTCATCTAAAAATTAAAATCAAAAAAATGTAACTAAAATTAAAATTAAATTATTAAACCAAAAATTACTTTATTAAAATCCAAATTAGTTTTTCAAATTATTTGTATAATTTTTAAACATGTTTTAATAATTTTATTATTTACTTACCATTAAATATTGTTGGAATAGCATTGAAAACTAGTCGGTTTTTTGTTGTGGAGTTCAAAAACATTGAATCTACAAAGTGATCGCCACATACTTTATAGCTATTTTTTTTTGATAGTTCTTCAGTCAAATTTTCTGTACCACAATTTTTTGTCCATAATGCTAGACGATCGTCTTTTGGATATTGGAAGAAACTTATATTCCTAGTACTTGCTTTACTTTTGCAAAATTGTACAGAGCAACGCATTCCTGTTTTTTTACTATCCATTTTAAAATTAAGAATACAACTAAATTGTATACTGAAAATTAAGTAGATTACACACTTGGTCAGTGGTCAACTTATAAGTCACATGGAAATCGTACAAACAGCAACTAAAGGCCAAGATAACCTAACTCTTAAGGGATGTAAAAGGTCAGATCCTATAGAATAGAAGGGTAGTTAGTATGAATTTCAATGTTGGCGGCAGGTAGCAATCGCGTAATTTTTTTGTCATGGACCAAACGAAATTTTATGCCCGCACTGTGGTCACACTGATTTGGTCGCGGTGATAATATTCATAGTTTTTGTTTACATCCCGAGTGAGCTATCTGTTTTCATCTAGTCTGTGCTATATATTTAATTACCTATATGGCTGTTGTGTATTGTTAATATGAATAATAACATTAACGTATATTATAGTCTTTTATTATGAAAAGTATAAATCGAACTGACGTACATATAAAATTGTCTACTTGCTAATGACCGATGGACAATCCCCACCGATCGTAATATGATACTTATGATTATTATTGTTAATATAAACGTTTAGTATATAATGTAAATGCTGAATATGCAACATCTCTTTCCTTTTAAAAAAAAAAAA
>NC_042493.1:98365939-98372767 GCF_005508785.2 Acyrthosiphon pisum
TTGATAGTTCTTCAGTCAAATTTTCTGTACCACAATTTTTTGTCCATAATGCTAGACGATCGTCTTTTGGATATTGGAAGAAACTTATATTCCTAGTACTTGCTTTACTTTTGCAAAATTGTACAGAGCAACGCATTCCTGTTTTTTTACTATCCATTTTAAAATTAAGAATACAACTAAATTGTATACTGAAAATTAAGTAGATTACACACTTGGTCAGTGGTCAACTTATAAGTCACATGGAAATCGTACAAACAGCAACTAAAGGCCAAGATAACCTAACTCTTAAGGGATGTAAAAGGTCAGATCCTATAGAATAGAAGGGTAGTTAGTATGAATTTCAATGTTGGCGGCAGGTAGCAATCGCGTAATTTTTTTGTCATGGACCAAACGAAATTTTATGCCCGCACTGTGGTCACACTGATTTGGTCGCGGTGATAATATTCATAGTTTTTGTTTACATCCCGAGTGAGCTATCTGTTTTCATCTAGTCTGTGGTAATAATAATAACAATCACCAAGGATATTAAAGACTAAGTTATAATTTTGATGTAACTTGATAACATGTTATCAGTGACCACGTTTTTGTCTCTCCCGAACATTGATTTTTGAGATACGATTCATTGCTCACCCAACGACGCTATATTATTCAATATTCATCGTTTTTTATGATTTACATAATTACATCTTCGTAAATTATACAAAGAGTACAAATTTGAAGAAATTTGGTCATTGTGAACTATTGTGAGTATCCAAAATAAATATATTTTTGCAAATAGATTAAGTAGGTAGGTACTTTAAAATAGCCCTGCTTCTAAACAAGAACTCTTACTTTTTTGACGCAAAGTGAATTAGAATATATTTAAAAACCCAGTCGTTCAACCAAGAAAATGTAAGCGATATATTATACAATCGATGACTGTCTAATTTTATTAGATTAACTTAATCAATTTAATGTAGGTATGAGCCCCCAACTTAGGTCTTTCTCTTAATGTTAGTAAGTGTAGTGTCATCTCATTCTCTAGATCTATAATCCCTTTATCTTCTCCTATGTGCTTAATAACTCTTAGTTACAACGCATATCAATTATTAAAGATGTTGGTATTACTCATCTTACTCATCCACTCTCTCTTATAGCCATCACGTTAATGTAATAACGGATCGTGCTCTAAAGGTTCTAGGTTTTATTAAACGTAATACAAATCTCTTCTCGACATTAAATTGTCTCCGTTTATTGTATTTTGCTCTTATTCTACCCATACTCGAATATGAGGGTTATTGTCTCGCACCCTCACATTGCTAAGGATCAGTTACGTTTTAAGCGCGTTCAACATTCATTTTTATCATATGCTGCTTTTATTCTTAGATTACCTTCACCGAATCATAACTATTCTGATATTATCTGTGTTCTAAACATCTAAATATACCTTCTTTGTTAAAATAAATAAATAGTAATTTATAGAGAAGGTTGTAAAGCCTAATTCAATTAATTGCACCTCAGATTTTTGATATGCCTATTACCTATTTATTTTTGTGTAAGCTATTTAAAAAAAAATATTTTTCTATTAAATATAGAAATCAAAAATATGGACAATGTGGAACCTCTGAACACTGATGGTGGTCGTACAGTAAAAATGGTTGTGGACTACACTGCTATGTGTGATGAAACAATCGCCGTCGCCGAAAGTTTGGCCTCCAGCGGTAAAATACAAGAAGCATTGAATACGTTATACATGCTTCAAAAACAAACTATAAACGTGAGTGATCTTTTTTTTTTATATTATGACATTTACAAATTTGATCATAATATGTACTATTATTACTTTATTAGTGTCTATACATATAGTATAATTTATACTTATTTGTATTTTATACCTATTTAATATTAAGTACCCACCTAACTGTGGGTACTTAATATTAAATAACTTATATACACAGTATATTAATGTACTTATAATATACTTTGTATTGTATAAGTTAGTTAACAGGTAACTGTGTATAACCATGTCTTTAGAAAGTCTATTTTGAAATATTGTTATTATTTTCAATTGGCTGAGTTCAAATTTTTATTACATTTATTTAAATTATTATTAATTTACCAATTATCTAAGGGTGAAGCAAATGTGTTATGACTTATTTTTGAGAGCCAATATGGAAATATTACTGATTTTATAATAAATATTAATAAATTGTTTGGATAATAATTCATACTAAGTTATAATTAGGTACCTATTTTAAATAAAAATCTATTTTCTAATGATAAATTATTTCTAATTTTTAAGGCATCTGATTTGGCTTCAACTACTCGACTTATGATGACTATTAAAAAACTATGTTTAGAAGTTAAAGAAGGGTTATCATGGATGAAACTTGAGTTAGAAGCTATTATGAAAGAATGTTCGACGTTCAATGCCCGAATTCAGGTTGAACAAACAGAATTTACAAAACTTGCACAGAGGTTAGCTCAAAATGAAGAAGTTGAAGGTGATGTAACAGGTGTTGCAAGTATCTTTCAAGAATTGCAGGTCGATGATTCTATAAAAACACCAGAAGAAGATGAACTATTAAAATACAATAAAAAGTAAACAATAACATACATTAAAATACTCAATTAGAAGCATACTAAAAATGAATACAAAAATTGAAAAATTAAATTACAGGAAGTACTAAACAATAATAAACAATTTATGATTAATAACAATAATAACCATAAATAGTAATTATTATAAATACAACATTTTCTATAAGAAATCACATTTAAACTCATAAAAAACCATATGGAAAAATGTTTCTTAAATATTTAAAGTGGTAAAAATGTCTATGCCATCTTTTGGTATTAAGTTATTTAATATTGTTTAAATAATAGGTCATATTATTGTATACCTGTACATGTGTTTGGAAACCAATGTCCTACAAAATTGTTGTATGCATATCAGATTTAATACCTTGGTATAAAAATAAATTAAATAAATAAATTGCTTTTTTAAAAAAAAAAAAACTATAGTTTATTTTAGATATAAATGTTTGATATTTGCTATTTAGAACGTTAAATCTTCATATAATGTTTTGTTATGGAACCTTGGATCTTTTTTCAAAACAGATCAAATAAATGGATAATTGTGGCCAGTTTTTTACCTGTAAAATGTTATATTTTCTACTTTACTTTCATCTTGACAACCACATACATAGCATTGCTATTTGTTATCATAGCAATGTATGGTATTATGGTATGGTGCATAATACAGTAGGTAGTACAATGTAAAAATTGAAAAAATTAAAATAGTATTAAGTTTTTTTTTTTTTTGGAGGGTGTTTTCCGGCTTTTAATATCATCCTATACAACATATATTCCTCCAAATCTCTCTGTCTTCAAGTAAGAGTAGTAAGACCAACAAAAATGAATAATGTAATGCAATTTATTTTATAATTATGATATACTTCTCTTTTACTTAACATTATTTGGAAGGTTATTGGTATTTTATAGATATTTTTCAAGGTATGTATTATATTATATCTTTATTCCATATTAAGTATATTATTCTAACAAAATAACTACCTATTTTATATGTCATGTAAACTCTAGATCTACTGATGTGAAGAAGGAATTTGAGATAGAAAATAGTTAATTTGGTATCAACTGTTAGTTTACCGAGTAGCTTTACAATTATTGTCATGTAGGGCTTTAGGATTTAAGTTTATATTATGACTTTTGACTAGGTGATTACTTTAAAGTTATGTACAAGTATAAGGCACCTTGTATTAGGTCATAATGTGACTGTAGCTTACTCGGTTCTTTCCCCGCACAAAACCGTTTTTGCTATGTTGTACATTTGTAAGACAGAGACGAAACATGCGGGTGCAACGTCCTCTTAGTTTGAGTAGACACAACCGAAACTTAAACGGTTTTGTGACCTGCCCGATAAATAAATTCAGCTGCGGTGAAGAAATATATTGATTTAATATATAATCTTAATACTTAGTCTAAAATCTAAATTAATACATTTTTTTATGTTACAAACCTTTGTTTAGTATAAAGAACTTTGGCATAACAACAAATTATCAGGTATTGCATGCAGTATATTTTTCAATCGTAGTTAAGATTATGTTATTTGGAGTTGATAAAAATAATTTTGTTAAGAAAAAAACATGGATTGATGAAATACTTTTATTAACAAATTTTTTTTTACTAGGCGACTGGATTTTAATATACTTATAGTAATTCTCATAAATATCCTAAATAAACATTACCTATTACCTAAATATTACATAGGTATATGATATGATAGAAAAAATACCTATAATTTTATCTGTAAAATCTATCTTTGTATCTTTTTTATCTATTGTATTTTTATCCACATTTTGTTTCAAACAAAATAAATAATATTAAAATATTATGTTATTGTGGTGATGGGTTGAAAATGATAAATTGTTGTAAATGAAATGTCATATCAGAGTAGATACTCAAATATATATAAAATACCAAATAGTAATAGCGTAAATAATAGTACCTAGTTTTACTTTAGCAAAAAATACATTAAAACAGTGAAACAGGGTTTTACAAGTTACCTATCACAATAAATTCAAATTTAAAAATTATTTAATATAAGTAGGTAAATGAATTATAAAAAGCGGGCAAGTGGATAACGGTCTGCTGTACATTAGATGTCTAGAAAGTCACTGCTGTCATGGATGTGTTCAATTTGAATTCAATGATATTAAATCATTTATTCGAAAAACTATTCTGAGGGAAGAAGACCTGTCGGCCTATAATTTTACTAAGTAGGTATATTTTAATATTTTATGATTTTATTCCTTGATTAAAGTAGTTAATTTTACTATTAAGAATTAGTATCGCTGTAAATTAAGTTAATTTTTGTCGAAAAAATTCATTTAAAAATTTCATTATGAGTGTTAAATACTTAAATATATTAATATACCTACACTAAAAGTTTCAAGTTCCTGGAAAAATAAATTAAATCGTAATTCTTGGTTTTAATATGTAATCTTGTCCAAATTTGAAGTTAAAATTATAAAAAAAACTTTGTATATATAAATTATATATATTATATAGAGTTTTTTGATTTTTTTTAGGCTGCGTGTACGTTGGAAAGCGTTGCACGTGAGTGGTAAAGTGTGTAAACTAAACAACAAACGATCAGCCTTGTCTATAATATTTAGTATTCACCACTAACCTGCAGTAATTTTAACTATAAAATAATTATTAAATTGTAAATATGATAAATTTGTCAACAGTTGAATTTTTAATTGAACTGTTATAATAAAAACTAACAATATACCAAGAGCGTTGAATTACAATTTCACACATTTTTACCCAACAAATAATATTTTATTGATAAACTATAGAAAAAATACTAAAAAAATTGATAGCTGAAAATATCGGTAAACAGCTCAAAACGAGACAAAATATTTTCCAAATGTTATGCCGTATATAAAATAAAAATATAAGCATTCAGTGAAATTAAATATTTAAGTTGGAAATTCTGAATTTTTTTGAATTTTTACAATTTTTATTGCATTTTAAATTACAAAAATTAAAAATAGGGCTCGACCATTTCCTTGTATATATTACGAACAATCCGAATATTTTTTCAGAATAAAAATCGTGATAATTGTCCGCACGTATCGTTGAAATTAGAGACTGTGGTTTTTGACGAAAAAGACGTGGTAGTGAGGCCCCTTAAAAATAAAATTGGGACTATAGGTTTTCAATATTTTTCAAATGTTATTATAACAAGATATTAGTAGCCTTCTATTAAATTGTCAAGCTTATTTACCCATCCACTTTATCCACACGTACTTGCAACACAAAACATTTTTTTAATATAATTTTTGTAATATTTTGTATCATAGCAAGATTAATGTTTTACGTTTATCACAAAGTATAGATAGTAGGCATAATGGCACCCAGGCTAAAGCCTTAGGCAGAAGGTACTATAATTATAATATTGAATAAACTTAAATAAAATGTACGACATTTTGAGGGGGACCTATTGAAATTGTTGGAGGAGCATATAGTGCCTAAATCCTCCCTATTCGCGCTTAAAAGGGTACCTACCTAATATTAAATAACAAATAATGATTATAACAATGAAACTGGTTTTAAAAATAATTCTATAAACTTACTAATATATAATAATTTCCTTATCATCAGATTAGTTATAATTTACTACCAAAATAATTTGCAAATGTTCAATCATTATAGCCAATGGTTGAACATTTAATGGGAAGTATTTAATTAAGGAGTTTAGTATAGGCAATATTTTAAGTGCGTGCGTGTGTGACTTAATAATTATTAGTGTGTGTACGTGCCCCGCACTATACAAGCAAAGCCTACCGACAGGCACAAGCCACCAACGCGGGCGTGAACGATCTAAAACGTGTGTCTTATTTTACTAAAAGTATATGTACTTTTTGTCCATCCTACCTGTAGATGTAGTAATGCGATAACACTTTTGAAAACTAATTTGAATTCGTCATAATGTCTACTTGAGATCGGTCAGTTCCAGGGACTGGAACCTTTATGATTTCATCGGTTTGGGTTTAGGTTTCGGTTCTAAAAAACCCAAAATTTCGGTTTTGGTTCTGGTTTCGGTTTTAAAAATATTGAATTTCGGTTTCGGTTTTGGTTAGTACCTGTTTTAACCCTTATTATTTGACTTTTTTTTTTATCAATAAAGTACTATATAAAAAAAATGAACATAATATTAATAACCTCTTTTTAGTGACAGGTATATTTTGTAACTATTTCAGAATTTAGGTAATATTATAAAATAATAAATTTAAATAAATAAAAAATTATTAATAAAAA
>NC_042493.1:98372867-98374413 GCF_005508785.2 Acyrthosiphon pisum
AAAAATAAGAATGAATTTTTAACACACTTGGGCGACCCATGTTTCAGTTTGATATAATAATTTATAACTTATAGATAAAAATAAAAATTTAAACAAAATATACCGCGTTAATGAAGACGGGAGAACAGTTCAGTAGTAGGTACAGTAGAATTGTCGTACAGATCATAGTATAGAGGAAAGAGTTAACGATACCCGCATTGGGTTTATCAATATCAATCGGCACGTTGGACAAAAAACACGTCTAAAATACTCACGCGTGTGTTAGACAAAAACAGAAAATCACGGTATCAAATCCCCTTAACTAAACATATTAATCTATGCATACTTCAATCTTTATGCTGCATGTTATTATTCGCATACAATATATAATAGAGCTTTTTTGTTTCATATGAACCGTGGTTTAGATGCTAATTATCAAATTATTATTAAGTACCCAAAACCAGGACGTAACTATAAGCTTTAAGCTGGTTACACACGGAGCGGTTTGTCAGCGCGCGGTCGCTGTTTTTATCCGCGGCGGAAAACCGCCGACAATATTATTAATTATTAAACATTATTCAATCGTCATAATATTCATATGACCTGCGACCGCTCTTGTGTAATTTTCGGGCGGTCGACCGCTACCGCTCGCTAAAATTAAACAATGATTTTCCAAATTACCAATAAATCTGTTCACACGGCGCCGCGATCCGCTAGCTGCAGTCTTGTAGAAAAATTCTTTTGAAATTGTATTTAAATACAGATACGAGTGCATAATTTATCAAACAATTATTTAAAATACATTACAATTAATACTTTTGTGGGAAAAGTATTTAAAAATAAAATACATAAATATTTTTTAAATACATTTTAGATTTTACTTATATAATTGTACAAGTAGGTAAGTTTTACCTATAAGTAAAAAAATTAATTTTGTAATTAATTATTACTTATTAATTATTTAAAATTATAATTTCACATTTAAGTACAATTAGAATATTTAGAACTTTGAGCTTTATATACTTCATTTTACAAGGAATAATTAATTTAAATTTTTAAAAGTATTTACATGAAAAATAAATTTAAAACATTTATAATTTAAATAATTTTATTATAAAATACCTACAGGTTTTACAAAACGTATTTTTTTATTAATTCAAAATATTGAAATATATGTATATGAAAATTATAAATATAAAATAAAGTAATTATCATGACTCTTGAGATGTTCACCAAATATGTTATTATCATTTTACATGTATGGTACAATTTCGACTACATTTTTAACTAAAATTTTTCTATTTTGACTCTTTTTGAGCTATTTAGTTATAGCCATGATATTTTTCAAATGTTGTAAATTATTTTTCTATGAGAACTTTATAAAAGTTTTTCTTTTCATAGTTAACATTAGAAATTTTAATAGAAAGTTCCCAACAAGATCTTAAACTTTTTCGAAGAGAAAAAGTTCACCAGAAATTACACTATAATTTAAAGCCATAAGATATTTACGATTTTTATTTTTTAATAACTATTATGTATACATATGCTGATGCTGACAACTTCACTG
>NC_042493.1:98374513-98375413 GCF_005508785.2 Acyrthosiphon pisum
TAGTTGCCGCATAAGTCTGCCAGCACCGTACATACGGTGTGTGAGAGGCCGCCCCAGATCAGTCAGTGGGTCGTCTCAAGACTGCAATAGGGTTAAGGTAGTTTTTAAGGATTATCCCTATTGTTGTGAGCTCTGTGGTCATTGCACCAAACCGAATCGGTCACAGAGACTCCCTCCCCATAACTAGCCAGCACCTTCCTCACTCTTTCGATAATTCCTTTCCGTCGTCGTCGGTGTCGTCGTGGTGCGTAGAATTGCCTACCCACCAAACATTAGGCGAAAGCACAGATGGTTGCCTACCTACGACAATAGTAGGTAGGGGTGACATAAGCCAAACTCATTAACCTCCTCATAACAAAATCGTTTCTCAGGCATCACCGAGTGGTCCTTCGGGTGTTACGGTCAAATTCTCGGGCGTAAACATTTTTGGTCCTTCGTGGCCGGATTTAACTACAAACCGTGACCGAAAAAATACACGTTCATTATATTATTTTCTTCGTTTATCACACAACTATGACATATCGAATTGAACCATTGTGTTTCATTTTCGTTCAACTTTAGTATCGACCTAATTGTCCTTCTGTCATCATGGTTGTTGAAGTTTCGATAATGTATGTCGATGCAAAGGCACGGATGGTCCGTGCCATTGCAAAAGTTACCACCTTTGTCAAGGCTGCGGGCAAGTTTTCAGGTGATAAAAATAGTCCTGGTAAACGAGCAAAAATTGTAGCCATGCTACTGGAGCTGAAAGAATTCGCTTGACTGCAGAATCCGATATCCAAGTTATGGAGACTTATGTTGGAAAGAAATTAGCACCAGTGGACGTGGTAGATAAATCCATAAGGTCTCAAGCTCTCTGCTGAGTTTGATAATTTGTACTACGAGTTGGTTGCGTTCGTA
>NC_042493.1:98376308-98380056 GCF_005508785.2 Acyrthosiphon pisum
TACTCTATGTGGTTGCTGCTGATGGCACCCGTCATTCAATTCGAGCCCTGTTTGACAGTGGTGCTCAAGCGAGTTTTATAACTGAACAAACTGCGTGTGTGTTGATGCTAAAGCGACATCATTCGACAGTAGCCATTAGCACGTTTTCCAGTAGTACAACTTCCCCAGTCCGTGGTCAAACAACCATCACTGTGATGCCACGTGGCCAACAGGCACCGTCGTTTTTCGTGAACACTTACATCGTCCCACAAATCACAGGACCAACTCCTCAAGCTCCTATCGTGCCGGGACAATGGAGGCATATTCAAAGCCCCTCCCTCGCTGATCCGTTATACCATCTTCCTCAGGCAGTCGATCTGTTGCTAGGGGCCGATATCTTGCCAATGCTACTTCTCAATGGAAAAGCCACAGGCAAGCCTGGCGAGCCCATTGCCTTCGAGACTGTTTTCGGTTGGATTTTGATGGGACCTGTCGACAGAAATGCTCAGTCAACTGTCACTGCTATGTGTTTATCTGTGGCTGAAACTCTTGATTTGTCGATCAGGCGTTTCTGGGAACTTGAAGAGTTACCTGTTGTTCGCCATCTCAGTCCAGATGAGCGTGCTGCCGAGGAAATTTATAAAAAGACAACAACTCGGCTGAGAACAGGACGATTTATGGTATCTCTTCCATTTCGGAAAGCATCACCTCTGTTAGGTGATTCAAAATATGTTGCCCTTCGCCGCTTCCAGGCACTCGAAAATCGACTGAGCAATGATCCAAAAATTCAACGCCAGTACGCAGACTTCATACAAGATTACCTGGACGCTGGTCACATGGAGCTAGTTCCACTCGAAAACGCAGACAATGTGTTTCATTATTATATTCCACATCATTGTGTACTTAGGCCGGACAGTAGCACCACCAAGCTTCGTGTCGTGTTCAATGCTTCGTCTCGTACCAGTGCTGGGTGTTCCTTGAATGAGAGCATGTATATGGGTCCGAAACTTCAGCCCGACATTCACATTGTTCTTCTTCGTGCACGGTTGTGGAAATATGTATTCATGGCAGACATCAAACAGATGTATCGGCAAATTGTGGTGCGGCCTGCTGATCGAGATTACCTGCGAATTTTCTGGAGCTTTTCGAAAAATACCACAGTGCGGGAATACCGTCTTTGTACGGTCACTTACGGCACATCAGCGGCACCATATCAAGCTCTTCGTACAATTCAGGAATTGGCAATCGTTGATGGAAAATTATTTCCCATCGCTGCGTCAATACTCCTGAACGACACCTTCGTGGATGATATTCTAACTGGAGCTAACACCGAAAAGGATGCCTTTGAATATCAGTCACAACTTATACAATTGTGCTCATTAGCCAAGTTTGAGCTCCGAAAATGGGCCAGCAACAGTCATATTTTACACGCTGTTCCCGTAGAAGCTCAAGCAATGTCTCCAGCACTTCTGTACAATGACAAAAATGAATGTGAATTAAAAATACTTGGTTTGAAATGGGATCGGAGAGCTGACGTGTTTTCATTTGATACAAAACCATCGGAAACTGACCGGACAAAGCGGTCAGTTCTCTTTGACATTGACAGAGTTTTCGATCCGTTAGGCTTGCTGTCTCCGATCACGTTCTGGACAAAACACGTCATGCAATTTCTCTGGACCGCTGGTCTCAAATGGGATGATAAAATACCCACAGATCTTGCTCAATTGTGGACCCGATATCAATCAGAACTGAAATTGATTGAATCGATCTCTATCCCTCGTCGTATAACGGTTGACGAGGCAACCACAATGCAACTTCACGCTTTCTCGGATAGCTCAGAAAAAGGTTACGCGGCGGCAGTTTACCTTCGAACACAAACAGCTACTTCAGCTTATTATCACCTTGTAACAAGTAAATCCAAAGTCGCACCTCTCAAGAAGTCTACTATACCAAGTCTTGAGCTGTGTGGAGCTGTATTAGCCGCCAAAATATTACTTAACAAATTATTAGATATAAAAGTTGAACATTTTGTGAATTTTTAACTACAAAATAATTATTCAATTTTAAATTTTGTTAAAATTCGATTTTTAAATGCTTATAAAAAAAAATTATGTATTATGTATTTTTAATATTTTTCAACTGCTACTGTAACAATATATCATGAGCATTATATTAATTTTTTACACTTTTTGGCCCAACAGATAAAACTTTATTGATATTTATAGAAAAAAAACAAAAAAAAATTGAAAACTGACAATGTCCGTCAACACCTCAAAAAGAGTCAAATTATTTTCAAAATTTTATCGTATATAGAAAATGCTAATATAAACATTTAGTGAAATTTTCAAGTATCTACAGTCATTCGTTTTTTAATTACAACAAAATAAGAACATTTCTAGGTGAGAAATCGAGTGAATTTCGAATGTTGTAAAAATATGAATTTCAAACACTCATAAAAATGTAATTTAACTTGCTTGTAGACATTTTTTTTTGAAAAAGGTAGACTAACTTATGAGAAATCTTGTATTACATTTTCAAATCTTAGATTTAAAAAGAAAATTTTTCATGAATTTCTAACACAAAATAATTTGCAAATTTTCGTCATTTTTATGTATTTTGTCAATATATGAACTTTAGATGCTTATAAAAAAAAATTGTGACTGGATTTTTAATTTTTTTCATCCGCCTTTGAAACAACATAATAGGAACCTTCTATCAAATTTTCAAGCTTTTTTAACCAACAAATAAAATATTATTGATATTTATAGAAAAAAAAAATTTTAAAAATGGAAACTACAAATGTCCGTAAACAGCTCAAAATAAGTCGAAATATTTGGAAAATGTTATGGTGTATGGAAAATGCTAATATAAACACGCAGTCAAAATTGTATGTACCTTCGGTCATTTGTGTTAGAGTTGCACTAAAAACCAAAATCGATTTTCTCGAAAACAGATTTTGCGTAAAAATTCCCGTTTTTCCTTAATTTTTCATT
Source organism: Acyrthosiphon pisum (assembly GCF_005508785.2). Lineage (NCBI taxonomy): Eukaryota > Metazoa > Arthropoda > Insecta > Hemiptera > Aphididae > Acyrthosiphon > Acyrthosiphon pisum. The sequence goes on from NC_042493.1 coordinate 98,379,281, forward strand.
TAGTAGTTGAAATTCATAACCCTTCATATTTTTTAGTTTTGGACATTTACATTTTATTTCGTACTATTCCTATCACAAATTCCTATCTTACTTTTTATAAAATAGAATTAATTTGGATTCTTTATTAGGTGGCTTAGGATACCTAATGGTATTTGATTCTTGTTATAATAATATTGGAAATTTGTAATTAACTCAGATTAAAAGTATGCCTAAATTAGGTACAAATCTAGGTAGGTATATTGAGATTGACTATTTCTCTAAATATCTTGCAAATAGTTTATTTTAAATCACAATTATTAAATAATTCTTAAAATTTCAACTACTAAATTCATACTTTGCATGCGATACCTACCAATATAGGGAACTAATGGTTCAACTTTGAAGTTTTAAAAGTTTAAATTTAGTTATCAGAACAAATGATTTAGCTCTTGTAAATTAAACCTATATCAATTATTTCAATTAAAAGCATTAATGCGTATTTTACTAAACTTTAGAGGACCATAGTTAATCATCTAGCGAACAAAAATTGATGACTTGGCTATCAAAATTTTCAGAAAAAAAAGCTTTGCCGGAATCCATTAAAAATATAGTAGTTATCATTTGAAAAAAAAGTTGATTTTTCTATTGGTGCACCTGCGTGTTTAAAAATTTTGGAATTGTTATAAAAAAATTATTTGTTAAAAATAAAGAAACACGTCTTTTTTCGTTTTAACGAAAGTCTATTTCATCGATCGATAATCGTTAAAAAACCCCACGTACAATGACATAAGATACAT
>NC_042493.1:98380106-98381708 GCF_005508785.2 Acyrthosiphon pisum
AACGAATAAAAGTGTAACTTGGCATTTATTAAATTAAATTTCGGATATTTACCCAAATGGCCAAATCCATAACATTTTTGGAAAAGAAAGGAATACAATTATCCAATTCATTAAAAACTGTCGAATATGCGAAAAATAAAATTGTTGACTTAAAATGTACAAAAGGCAAAGCAGTTGTACAGAAGTTAAATGACGTTTTAGACAAAAATCATGCTTATAAAGCTTTATTAAAAATTTCAAAAATTTTGACCGGTGAAGTTGAAGATATGGAAGGAGAACTTGACAAGTAATGATTTAGTTTATTTTATGTATATGTTCCAATGTCGTCTGTAGATGTCGAAAGAAGTTTTTCGTGTATAAAAATTTACTGTCAAGTAATCGTCGTAGATTCACGTTTGAAAACATCAGGAAATATCTCTTTGTGCCGTGTAATTTTCAAGGTAAAGAAATTAATAAAAAAAATAGGAATTAAAACATTTAATTATTTAAACATTGTTTTTTTCTTACTTTAGGATCGGTAGACACGGAAGAACAATAAAATCTAAACCAATTACCTTTTAAAAATTCAATTTATTAAATAATTTTAAATTCAAGTAATAATATTCTAATATAGTCATAGATAATATAAATTCTAATAAAAAAAATATTTAATCACATATTTGTTATACTTCATTTTTTTTGAGCATGTCTTCGTGCATATACGGTTTTTTTAGGTGCATATTTTAGAGCATATTTGGTCATTTTTTGGTGCATATTTGCATGCATGTTTTGGTATTTTTTAGAGCTAGAAGTCCCTAAGCCTACTTTTAAGCTTTTTTTTAATGATGGGAAGTTCAGCCATGTTCGAACAATGATTGATGTTGTCACCTCATTTAAATGCATTATTAAAAAATATTACAAAATTATAAAACATTAACATTATACCATTTTTAGTTTTCAATACACATTATTGCAGGGCTTGAAACCGATTGAAATAATTTCGGTTTCGGTTTCGATTTTGAATACCGGTTTCTAAATTTTTCGGTTTCGGTTTCGGTTTTCAATACCGGTTTCTACATTTTTCGGTTTCGGTTTCGTTTTTGAATACCGGTTTCTACATTTTTCGGTTTCGGTTTCGGTTTTCAATACCGGTTTCTACATTTTTCGGTTTTGGTTTTAATTTTTCAATACCGGTATTAAAAATGTAATTTCAATTTTAGATTCTGAGTGGAACGATGAATGTATTGATTTTACAATGAGTGTTTTTTTATTTTTTTTATTTTTTTTTTTTTATTTTTTTGTGTCTGTGTACACGATAAGTAATCGAAATAATGCTACGATTTTCAACTTCAGTATCTTGTTCGATCAGAAAGTGAATATCGTTGGTGCATTGGGGAGGTCAAAATTTAAATTTCCCAGTAGTTTTCAAAAGCGCCGGGAAAAACAAAAGAAAAATTACGGAAAAACGGGAATTTTTACGCAAAATCTGTTTTCGAGAAAATCGATTTTGGGTTTTGGTGTAACTTTAAAAAAAATGACCGTGCATACATAAAATGTTGACTGAATGTTTACATTTCCATTTTCTATACACGATAAAATTTTCAAAATATTTTGACTTATTTT
>NC_042493.1:98381758-98385647 GCF_005508785.2 Acyrthosiphon pisum
GAGGGGAATCATTCGTTAATTAATAAACTATGAAATTATTGAAATATTTTAAACTACAAAATAATAAATAATAATTATTAATTACATAGAAACAAAATTACGAAAGCCAAAATTATATTTATATTGCCTATAGAATTTTAACTTTGAAGACAAATCCATAAGCTACCTATATACCTACCTATTCGCAGTGGCGGGCTGCAGAACTTCAATTTTAAATGACGCATTTTCATAATTATGTACTACGTATATATAGAGATAAAAACCTAACTCAACTTGCAGTACCTAACACAATTAATCCAAAAAAACCTCCTCCTATTTATTACTTGAAACTTGTACTATTATAATTTATAGCGCCCTGCTCAGTGCTCACACTATAGTAATAGGCAAATATCTGGGCCCTGTAAAGAAAAATTTCGTATAGGTACGGTTAAATATATCGATAAATACTTTACGGGGTTCTTACTCCATACATAGACCAGGCATACGCCAAAAAAAACCGCTGAGTGGATGGCACTCTGCTGTACAGTAGGTAGATCAATGAATAATGAATTATATTTCATCTGCTGTAAAGTGTTCAAGACTCTAGGTTTTGTTATCCGAACGTCGAAGAACTTTAAGCTGACCACCTCGCTCAAAACGCTGTATTGTTCTCTGGTAAGGTCCATACTAGAGTATGCATCCATTCTTTGGGATCCGTACACAACAACTGACTCCTCACATCTAGAGCAAGTCCAGAGGCTTTTCTTATCATCTGCCGCCAATATTTTAGAAATACAGCACATTAAGCATGATTACCTTCCTGTCTCTAAAAAGCTTGGATTGATTTCCTTGGTTGATAGACGTATGACAGCTCATCTGAAGTTTTTGAGTAAGCTAATTAATGGTTATATTGATGCTCCCTCCTTACTCCTCCAAGTTAACTTTAGAGTTCCCCTCGTTCATCTAGATCAAGTTTTCCTTTTGTAATTCCTTTCCATCATACTAACTATGGTAAGAACAACCCAATTGATCGAACGATGCGTTTGGCCAATGAGCAGGCCAATGAGCCCTACCTTATTTAGTTTATAGGTAATACAGAATATTCATTATATATGTGTTTCGTTAATTAATAATTACTTTATGTCGTCAAAATGTTGTGTTATTTAAGTTATCTATATTAATCGATATTTGTAATTACTTTCTGTTACCATGTATTATTTTTCAAATGTATGTAAAATATAATATTGCATTTTTGGGCCTTGTGCCTGTTATATAATAATAAATAAATAAATATTAAACTTGTACAAGACCTAAAAAAATCGGAGGGGCCCCGGCCGCGTTTGCGGCCCAGCGGCCATGGCCAGACCGACACTGGTGCGCTGACATCCTCTTAATTTTTTTTTGTTTTTCCCGGTGCTTTTGGTGTATACTGGGAATCTGTATCATTTAGATACATCTACATTTACAAGAACGTAATCCGGTAAATAATTTGCAGTAAAAAAGGAGATTCTCATTTGAAAAATAGAAGTTTGTATAGCCACAGGACACTTTAATATTAGTACCAAAAGTATCAGGAATTTAAATATATTGTCTTTAGGTATACCTACTTATAATTCTATAAATCAGAATTTGAATAAATGCATTTTTTAAGGAAAAAAGGTGGCGGGAATTTTTTCCCCAAAATGTCAAGTAAATTTTGTATTTCATGTTAAAAAAAAACTGATCCATGGGCCTTTTGTGTGCCAGGCCGACACTGTATATGATGTTGAAAATAGCAACATGCATTTTATGCAAGCTCCGGTCTTTAATACATTTTAAGCTAATTTTATATTTTAAATTTGTTTAACTATTCACTTGGGGTCGAGCTGTAATAGTAATGGCCATGTCTATGATGTAATTCGAAAGATAAAAAAAATATATATAAAACAGAAAGTGTCACAGGTGACGCTCGGAAGATTTAAAAACATAAATACGAGCTTAGAAATATAGATTTATTATGTTGAATTTGAAATAAATATTCTTAATTAATACACGTCCTTACATATTATAACGCATGTAGGATTGATAATTTATAATTATTATACTTGTTCTAATTTTACATTCAGAAAACAAAGAGACAACTTTTAATAAAATAAAATATTTATATAGTAGGATATAGGTAAGTACGCTACATACATATTTACACGCATATATTATGTAAAGAAAAAAGACAGACAAATTGAACTGAAAAAAAATACCTTCATAGAAAAATCGCGCTGCATGAATTTCGATCTCGACTGACCTCCAACGTTGGCGCTCAGTCCAACATCCGAATTAGAGGCTGAATCAATGGCAAAAGAATTTTCGGTAGAACTGCAGATATAATAATCGCCTCTCCTTTTAATAATATAATTATAGTTATCGAGCGTTACGTGAAAACGATAATGCTCCAAAATTTTCACTGCCCAAGCGGAAACATCTGAACATCTGATGTTTTCACATCAAAAATGTTAATAATTATTTATAAAAGTTGTATGCATGTATTATTGTTTCAATAATATTCGGGTACCTAAATCGGTTCTACGTATAATATGTTAATTTTAATATTTATTTATTTTACGTGTTCAAAATCTATACTTAAAATATACCTGTAGATTGTATCACTGTAGCTGATTAGATTGTAATTTTATTAGACTCAGCGATCAACACTAATAGTATCTGCTTAGTAAATGACGAGCGCGGCTTGCGTTTTGCGACTCACAAACACACGGTTTCGATAACGGTTAATAAAATGAAATCAAGAAAAATATTTTTATATAGGTATAGGTATTTTACATTATCTAGTATTAATTCTATAAGATATAAGTCACGGGATTGAAGTGTAATAACTAATAATTAATGTCTAATAATATATTATTGTGGTCGTGTGATCGTCTCGAGCGATTTAACTAAGAAATACTATTTTTATTAAGTGACAATCGACATACATTTAAAACGAATGTAAAACATTCACAGCCTGTACAATGTACATTAAGTCATTAATTCATTACTCAATTCAATGTAATCATAAGATTACTAATCTTAAATTACTGAGAATAGGTGGTAATTGACGTGTTGTACATGGTACGGGTTATTATATTTTATAAATATATTTTTTTTAACCCCCCAAATCCCAATAATCCGGCTCCGTTCAAAGGGCCTCATTAGAAGAGGGCCTAGTCGGCGATCGCCGTCTCGTCATCCCATTATCAAAAACCTCCTGTTCCTCCTTGTTGTCGTATGTCGGGTTTCCGATCTGTGACAATACCGGCGTGAAATTGCCTATCCACGACATACCAGACGCGTCGGTGGCCTAATTATATATAATTAAGGAGGCAGGAGTAACCATATTTTTTCATACATTTAGCTCAATGAGCGAAAGAAAATTAAACATACTTCCAGTAGCTCGATTTCAATTTTGAAAAGTAAATTTGGATTGTATTCCTCTTTTTTAAGTATGCTCAGAAGTGGATTCTTATATTTTTAATTTTGTCGCTATCTACAACTAAGTCAAGCATAAGTTTATTTTGATAAAAATATAAAGTTACTGTGCATCATATTATATTAACTAAATATAAAGTCGTAAATCTATTTCCAAGTTAACTTAGAAAATGGACTAACGAATACACTCATCTTTTTAAAATTAATATGAGTCGATCGAAACAAGATGAATTTTTATTTCTCTTTTGGTATTGTTAGCATCAAATTTCTGGCCCAACAGCCGGAGCAAAAGTATTTTCTTTGTATTAATTAACTTGTGAATGCGCTTATGAGTGTTAGAACGTTTCTAAGAATTATGGTAGCCATAAGATAAAATATTAAATATTCCCTGAATTCCGAACGATTAATCATCAATTAGAGTTAATTCGTAGCACAGATATGTGCAATAACG
>NC_042493.1:98385747-98395520 GCF_005508785.2 Acyrthosiphon pisum
TTCTGGTGCTTACACATTTTTAAGGGACCAACAGCTTCTTTCATTGCCTTGTACTACAACAATAAGAAAATATGTGAGCATTATAAAGACTGACTGTGGTTTTGATGATCAATTCTTCAAGCTGTTAAAAAAAAGAATGTCTAAGAAAACTGATAAACAGCGTCATGGCGTTCTTTTACTTGATGAAGTCCAGCTACGAAAAGGACTTTATGTGAACACCAGGAACTTGACATATACTGGTTTGGAGGATATGGGTGGTGAAGTTGTTGGTTCGGATAATAAGAAAGCTGATCACGGTTTGGTCTTAATGTTTCAAAGCTTAGCGGAGAAATTTTCACAGTCAATTTGCCTGTTTTTGCCTCATCAGGTGTAGTTTCTGGTGAGTTATTATTTACAAAGTATTTAAACATATTAATGATTTTATTGCTTATTTTTTAGGAACTGTACTGGCACAACTGGTTTTAAAGGCAATCATGTGTTTAGAAAATTCAAACTGTATAATCGATGGACTTATTTGCGATGGGGCATCGACAAATCGTAAAATGTGGAAAGAGTTTGGTATAAATGGAGCTATAGGATCTATGAAAAATTATTTTACTCATCCTTTGGACGAAAGTAGAAAAATATTTGCATTTTCTGACATTCCCCATATTTTTAAAAATATTAGAAACAGATTGCACGATAAAAAAATTCCCCGGGTAAATATATTTCCTAATCTAATAAATGTTATAAACGTTATTAATATTTCTTTGTGAATGCAGATTGCCAGATGAATGCAGATTGTAATCCAATTAGATGGTCACATTATGTTGATGTTTTCAATGCTGATACAGTGCATGCTGGTGTTGCAAGAGCAGTACCCAAAATTACTAAAGACCACCTATTCTTATCCAACATTATGAAAATGCGTGTGCGTTTAATGACTCAAGTAAATCATAAAAGTTTTCTTTTATATTGATAAATTGATTATCAAAACTGTAGTTGTTATTGCATATTGAATTAGGTATTTAGTCATTCTATGGCATGTGGATTAGAGTTCTATAGACATAGAAAAGTTCAAACTTTAGCTGACAGCGATGAAACTCAAAAGTGGACAAAGTTTTTGAACGATCTGTTTGATGTCATGAATAGACGGTACACAGCGGAAGGCATTAAGAAATCTAGTCATGATTTAAAAGTAATAATTTATTAAACAATAATTATGCGTTATAATTTATCTGCCTTATAATGTTTTAATTTTATAGGTAATGGAAGACGCGGAGATTTGGTTCAACACTTGGGAAACAAGTATGCATGAACAACACATTCATCCAAATGAATTTCTAACCACGACAACTGCTGAAGGACTTAGAGTGACATTAAGATCGACAATTGAATTAACAAATTATTTGCTATGGGATTGCGGCTTTGAATACGTGTTAACTGGAAAAATGAACCAAGATCCCTTAGAAGTTATTATGCATTTCTTAACATTTTTATTTCAACTATTTTTGTATTTTTTGTACCTACTAATATTGTATTTTATTTTTTCAGAAATTTTTTGGTATGATTCGCCAGGCAGCCGGCCCAAATGACCACCCGACTGGCCAAACTTTTCTTCATCTCTATCAAATTTTATCTCTCTATTCTGTATTAAAACCCCCGAAGTACGGAAATTGTACTATACTAGATAGACACTCACCTAAAATTTCAGTAGCTGAGGTCAAAGAAATTTTCCAAGGCAGCGAAATTAGTGAGAGAAAAAAGAAGCTGATCAATTTACGATCTAAAGTTGACATGCTTGTTGAAGAAGGACAGTGGGAAACAGACAATATTTTTGAAGAACACAACTATAACAGTTCTGAAGCAATAGACTGCATTGTCTATTATGCTTGTGGGTACATATCTAACAAAATATCAAAAACTACTGCTTGCTTTAGCTGCCTTAATGCTTTGAAATCTACCCAAACATATGTTGACATACCTGAAGCTGAACTCGTCAATTTAAAAACTAAAGGAGGCTTGACCCATCCAAATATCTATTTATTTTATTTTATTAACAAAGTAGAAGCATCATTTTCTAAACACTGCAACAAAAGAAATGTTTTTGATTTAGTTATTGATGATATTTTTGATACACACAAATTCAAATTTCCATGTACAAGTACAACTCACAAAATCGATATTACTACTTCAATAATTAATAATTATTTAATAATGCGTATGCGCCACTTTGCCGTTCAAATGAATAGAAAAGAAAAAGTTGCACAAAAAAAAAAAAGTTGGCTAAATTATTACATGTGTAATATTGACTACCTATGTAAAATATAGTATTATTATTTATTGTTAAAAAAAGGTAGGTACAAACATTAAATGCTTTCACTGCTCTCTTTATTCGCTTCATTTGTAGTTAATTTTAAAATTTCTACTAAAATCTATACTGTATTTTTTCAGCTTTGCTTTGTGCACATCTATATTCTTTTAAATATTTTATCTTTTATAGGTAATTACTTTTGCAGATCAAGAATGGAAAAATATCCAATAAAGATCTGAACTTCATCATTTTACATGCCAGGTGGAATAAAATATTGTATATTTGTATGTGTTAAATGAAATAGGTGACTGTCATATTACATTTAGACGTCGTACTACAACACACTTTAATAAGAATCTGTAACATAATCATTGATTATATTATAATATATTTATTATAATAATGTAAACTCAGTGGTATGTATCAAAAAAAAAAAAAATTAGTGTTAAGGCAATCTTAGGTGACTTTCTCCTCAAAATATTGTTATACCTAACAATCAATAATGTCTTATTTTCCTTCTATCAACCAACATCCAACGACCCCTATGTTACACATGATTACACCCAACTATTATACCACTGTATTTATACTAGAGAGCCTTTATATATATAACTACACTTAAATTACAGGGTGTGGCGGTGTGCTATCTAATATTTGTCATACCCTGAATATCTTGTTTAATTTCAACATAAATATTTATAATATTATATTATGTTTTTAGAAATATTATATAATATCTTTATTTTGATTTATTAAAATTTTAAAGAAAGGTATACCTGATATCTAGAACTTAAGAAAAATAAGTATTTGAGATGTTCGGGTGTCTGAGCACGATTTACAACCTAGGCCCAGTGATGTAAAGAATACTTTTATTTTGTATTTGAATAATTTTTTCATAAAGTATTTAAAATAGTATTCGAATAAAAATACTTCACATTACAAAGTATAAGTTATAACGAATAATACCTACTTTACATTTGTAAATTTGACTATTAAAACTGACTGTAAAAATGTTATTTTCTATTGGGATTATCACAGTATAATACAAATCTAGCACGTCTGACTAGCAGCGCTCGGCGGTTTTATGAACTACGTGAAGCGTAACTAGTTCTGACCGCTGATACAGCGCGCGATGCTTAACCTGTTCTTTATAATCGTGTATATACATAACATAATATATTCGTACAATATAATATATTGTATATATACAATATGTATAGAACAATTTTCTCTTCTTTATCTATCACTATTTAAGGATGTACATTGTACATACGCGGTATCTATATTTTATACCTTATTTTTGGTTTATAGTACACACGCGTGTCATTTTTCCGGTTCGTGCAAAGAATTTACTTGCATGGGACTTACAAAATTTTTCCGTTTCCACGTTAAGAAGGTTCCGTTTTATTGAGGTTCAGCGTCTATATAAAACTATAAGAACGTGCCGAGACCATAGAAAAATTTTGTATTGGATAGTTTTCTGTTTTATTCAGGGTTAGTTTTAGACAGTTTCCACTGTATTATCAAGTATTATAAATTCGATAACTTACAACTAGTTTCAATTTTATCATTTTTCGTAACATAATAATTTTATCAAGAAATTGTGATTTTATATTTATAGCACGATGAATAATAAAGAAAAGCTGCCTTCAGGTTATCAAAAACGTGTTAGAAAGCGATAAATCGAAAAACGCAGGGAATAATCCAAAACAGACCAAATTATCATTTTTATGTGTACAAAATCAAAATAATCCGAGTAGTATACAACCAAATAACATAGAAATACCTAACCTACTAGCATTTCAATTAACAATATTTAGTATTAACATAAATGAAGTTCCTAATGATTTATATAGAGATTGCGACAAAAATGGATTTAATATGGGAGTCAATAGTAATATTATTAACTTTGAGTATTTTATTTCACCATCAAATATGCCAACTAATGTAAAAATTAATTTTGTCAAAAACCATCTAATACAACCTACTGGTCCTTTAATATGTTTTGATCCATCTAAGACATTTTATAGATCTATAGAAAATAAAGATAATAGAACAGTCATTCAGCGTAAATGATTAAGTTATAATGTATCTAATAATAATATGTATTGTTCTAAATGTATGGATTTTGCTACCAATCGATCAGTAAACTGGGTGACTAGAATTCCAGTTAATGTAATACATATTTAGAAAAACACCAAATAAGTAAAATTCACAAGTTAGCAGTTCATTCTTATTTAGTAGCATGTACTTCAAAATCATTGGATTTATATTTGAACGATAAAAAAAAAAGATAATGGATGACAAGTTTTTGAAAGAATTATTTCTGTAATTTTATTATTTCCAAAACAGGATTTACCATTTAGAGGATATAGAAATGAAAATTTTTATTCATTGTAAGACTCTTCCTTAAAAATATGTAATTTTTTGACAATTGTAATGTTAGTGGCAACATTTGAAAATTAAAATTAATTCAAAAAAGAGTCTAATTTCAAAACAAAATGCTGATAATAAAAATATTAAAGACCAAAAAGGAAAAGTTCTTTCAATTCAATTTTATCAAAAATTCATTCAATAAAATAATTATACTAATTGGTAATTTAATAAAGGAAAAAAGTTATTAACGCGAAAATATTTTCATTAGAAATTGATTCTACCCAAGACGAGTCAGTCATGGATCATTATGTATTCGGTATGTATATGAAGGGGAAGCTCAAGAACGCTATTTAAACATGCTTAAGGTAAAATCTTCAACAGGAGAAGAACAATATAATATGGTAAGAAACAAAGTTTCTAATTTAGAAGAAATAATAAGTTGTTATGCACAATTGTCAACAGAATTAAAAAAATTGCTTGTATATTAAATATTAATATATATTCATAAATAAATATTAATAATATTAAATATACATTATAATTTGTGTTTAATTTAATGAATTGTCATGTGCTCAAATTTCATAAACATATTTTAATTATTTACCTTGTTACTATATAGCGAAGTACGCAATCCTTATAATAAATGTATTGAAAAAATATGTTAAAGCCCCAATGTCTTTCTAATTGTACCTAAGAGGGGCCATTTTTTATTTAGGCGACCAAGTCATGTGTGCCCAGGCCGCTGGGTACAGTTTAATTATTTAATTATGCTGACGGGGGGGGGGGGGGGGAGGGGCTGTGGCCGATCCGGTCTGGTGCAATGACCACAGGGTACAAAGACAATAATTCTTAAAATTATCTTAATCTACTTAAATCTAAGATATATGCGATGGTGTGTTCAATCGCCGTACTTATGAGAACTTGTGCGGTCCTTTACACACCCTCCTTAGGTTGTTGGCGGACTTACGCAGAATTAAACTCAATGCCCGACTGATGCTGGTGGATTCCCTCGATGATCTTAGCGGCCTCTCACACAACCCCTTAAGGGTGCTGGCGGACTTACGCTGATTGTTTGACCTCAGGTGCCGGATTACGGGTAGTTTAGGAGGCGATGACAATAATGGTACACGGGATTTGAGATAATTTACAATAATGTTGTATATGTCTGTCGATAGCACCGAAAGTTTTTTCCACACTAGTGATAAGCAACTAGAAAGAAATACACAAAAATATTAGGGCCTTAATGGCAACAAACATCAAACGAGAAAATGAAAAGATTTGTTTGTGCCTCAATGGCTACCTCGATGGCAATTCAATCATAAATATATTTTTTTTTTGATAACCTTTTGAAATAATTATGAAACACTTTTTGGAACTAAACTGAACATAGGAAAATACTTAAAAGATTTAAAATTGTAAGCCCCATAGTAAATTTTGAATTTAAGTATTTTATTTGAAATAACTTTTATTTTAATAACTTCAAAACCTTTACAATTACACATTTGTTGTTAAAAATGTATTAGGTAATTTAACAGCATTTCAGTCTAAAAAAAAAATTTATTTTTAAACAACAAATTTATTGTATAATTTATGCTAGTATATTTTTTTATTGATAACGATATACTTTTGTACTACTTAATTTTTAGAATGGAAGTCAACGAACTATATTATGTTATCGAATTATGATTTAATTTTAGCGTATAGAATGCACCTATTTTGTTTTTTGGTTAAAATATTTATTATACATAATATATTATTCAATAAATCTCATATGTTAATTACAACCAATAATCTCTGCTCATGAAGCAGGTGCAAAAATTGGCAGTAAACTAGCCTACTTCACTGGTTTATTTAAATGAGAGTAACAATTTGTTGATATGAAGTGGACTATATTGTATAAAATTATGTTGATTGTCCAGTTGGTAAGTACATTAAGTGTAAAATAAATCTGACTGGTGGCTGATGACAATGATAATAACAATATGAGCTTTAGACGGTTAAGACACACGTCATCTGCAATACATGAATATAATAGAAAAACCTGAGACTTTTACGGCTAATGATAATAATAATTATAATAAATCAATTAATCAGCTGGTGTTGTTCCACTGTTACATATAAAAATGTAATAAAATAGACAAGGTTTTTGCAAATAATACCAATAATCTAGACCGGTATGGACATATTATGGTCACGCATTACATTGTGTATAGGTAAAATAATGATAGATAATATGTAGTATACCACTTACCCAAATGAGTGATAGTGTGTGTGGACACAATTCGTAAGATGTAATACAATAATAAAAATATACTGGTGTGATCCCACCGCAAACACCACTTACATCTCAGCGCGGTTTACAAATGACACATAGACCAGTGACACAATATGTACAACACGAACACGAATGTCGACAAATTGAGAAATGACATCCTAGAGTTTGAAAATTGTACATAAATAACATGAATGTACGATGGTCTGAACGATATTTACCAAAAAACAATATTGAAAAACATGTGCCACCAACGTGAATTTCGTCCTCGACGACGAACATTACAGGAACCGCAATAGAACCAACAAACTCCGCTGAAACTCAAGTGGACGACAAGATTAGAAATGAAAGCGAAAGTGTTAGGGCCCGTATTACAATAGTTGATCTAAGGTTGAACCGCGGAGTTCGGCCGGTAAAATCAGTGGTTGAAGCGTAATCGACTATTGTAATACGGGCCCTTATAGTGAACTTGCCAACAATAAAATTGTACTTGTTGCACAGCGGCCGACTTGTCACTATAATATAGATCTTATCATTGAAGCCCGGCTACCATAAACCACAGATAATAATTTATTATCTATGCTAGGCTCATCTATAATTCAGGTTGGCCTTAGATCATATACAATACATACTACTATACATATTGTATATGATCTAATGGTTGGGCGCTTACCCGCTTACCGTACTCACGCTCCACAGATAATATATTATCTATGTCACGCTGGTGTTTATGAACCGTTTCCACTAGCAAACAGACGCATACAATCGCTTTGCTTACGGTCCGTGTGTGAACCTGCTGTGGCCTGTGAGCGCTTAGCACTTGTTTAGTGATATCAAAAATTAAATTGATGATAAGATAAACGAATTTTATTTTGTTTTCGTGAATAATTGCAGTTTGATCATTCAGTTTTACTAATTTATTTTAAATTTGCCAAAATTTTTTTACTCAGTGTTTTTATAATGGATAATTCTAATTAGCGTGATTTAGTTATCAACAATGCTATACAACAATGTGTTTTCCTCTTCGTCTGATGACAGTGAAGATGACAGCAATGAATATGAATATGTAGTAGGTATATTGTTTATAAAGTATAGAAACTACAATACCTAGATTGTAAAATTATGTTCAAACGATCGTACCACAATTCAATGATGGGCAATTCAAAGCTCACTTCAGGTTAGAAGGTTTTAATAATAAAATACAAGGCATAAATTCACCAAATAGTTGATTACTTTTACCAGATAAGAGTAGATACAAATAAATTGTGAATATTCTACATAAATCGATTATTGTACTATTTTATAGGATGCTTCCAACCACATTTGAATTTGTATTGACTCTAATTGCTCCAAAGTTAAATAGAACATAGCCAGGTTACAAATCTGTTTCACCAAATAAACAATTTTTAATTGCAATTTGGAGAATGGCTACTCCGGACTCTTACAGGTATTTTTGGTATACATACATAATATTTTTGTTACATGCAAACCTACTGTTGTGTGTATTACTATTATAATTAGCTATATCTATTTTATTATACCTAAAAATTATATAGGTAGATCAATTTGAGAAAAATTTGATGTGGAATGGGCAACTGCATTAAGATGTATCAGAAGAGTCATGATTGTTGCTTTGGAAATTTTGGCACCAGCTTTCATCACTTGGCCAAGCGAGGAAAAAGCTGGGGAAATTAAAAATGGATTTTTTTCTACCTGCACCTTTCCAAATGTGCTTGGTGCAATTGATGGGACACATATAAACATTCATGCACCTATTGACCATCAAGAAGCTTATGTTAAGAGGATGTAAGCGCACTATTTGTTTTCTCTCTCTGGCCCACGCGCAACATAGTCAAAACGCATTTGTGAATCATTTTTTCTATGTTTTGAAGTAATCTTAGAGTAAAATCACCCATTAGAAAAAAGATGGAGAATAATATCTTTGATGGAATGACATATCAATTTCTCTAAATATTGTGTCACAACAGCTTAAACATAATTTAAATTTACAACATTTTTTTGTTATTTTGAAAGTCAAATACAAAGTTAAATAACAATAAAATATATAATCGATATGTCATTCCCTCTAAAATATTATTCTCTATCTTTTTTGTAATAGGTGATTTTACTCTGTAATTACTTAAAAACATAGAAAAACGATTCTGTGTAAATGCGTTTTATCTATGTTGCGAGTGGGTCAGAGAGAAAACAAATAGTGCGCTGACGTCTTCTTTATAGAAAAGGAGGTATTTTGTTACTTTACCGGACACCCTATTTGTTGCAATTTTTTTTTTTTAGACTTATGTAGTTAACTATACTGAGAACGATGGTGAAGTCAGAATTTGGCGGTCGGACTTAGTTTCGAAGTTATAGCTTAATGAAGTTCGCTATTTTACGATTTTTGCACGTTCGCGCGTCACTAGTTCACTGCACCTATTAGGTACGAATATTAATTTTTTTTCGCTCTTACCTGAAAACTCGATAGCAATTAATCTATTATTGTAATAATTGTAGTATAGGCTTAGTGCCTTAGTACATAAGGTTCATTAGTCATGTTGCCATAATATAATATTTATCAATCGGAATATAATATTATGTCAATATGAACGAGAACGACTTATCAGTTAGATATGACTGATATGGGCTGATCATTTTTACAATGGTATTCTGTTTTACCCACGGTTTAAGATATCTTAAACCGTTGTTTTACCTCATTTTATTTGTGTTACACGCACGGTAAAAGCACAGAATAATGGTACTATTATGATAGTAGTATACTAGTATCTATCACCCTATGTTTCACTGAAATTTAAAAAACTCAGAATTAAAGTA
>NC_042493.1:98395770-98406911 GCF_005508785.2 Acyrthosiphon pisum
AGGTTTAAATTACTTGTTAGGTCATCCGTCTGCCCGCACTTCATTAAGCCATAACTTCGGAACTAAGTCCGACCGCCAAATTCTGACTTCACCATCGTTCTCAGTATAGTTAACTACATAAGTCTAAAAAAAAAAATTGCAAAAAAAAGGGTGTCCGGTAAAGTAACAAAGTTCCGAAAAGGACACCATTCAATTCAATTACAAGTATGTTTATATTTTCATTTTACATTTTAAGTATTATTCGGTATTAATTTACTGATTTTTCACAGGCTGTGTGTGATAATAAATGTCGTTTTATTCATTGCTATGCTGGAAATGTTGGTTCAGTACACGACCAACAGGTTTTCAGGTTATCCGAACTGAAAAATTACCTTGATGATGCAACTATATATTTTCCTATTAACACTCATTTGATTGGTGATGCCGCTTATACATTACATGAACATTTACTAGTACCATACCATGACAATGGGCACTTAACTCAAAAGAAGTTCAACTTTTATCATTCCTCTGCCAGTATGGCAGTTGAACGTTCTTTTGGTTTCCTTAAAGGACAGTTTCGAAGTCCTTAGATATGAAACGTGTCAATCTAATTTCCGAATATATTATAATATGCTGTGTTTTAAATAATATTTGTTTATTTAAAGATGATGAGTTCCTGATCTACATGATACACCACCTGTAGATGAAAATGTACAAGATCGTGGAGAGTTGGTTGCAATTAATTGTCAAGGAGCAATTAAGAGGGATGATATTTGTGATCTAATCTGATACTACCTCTTCGACATTTATAGACATATCGTCTCAGCAAGCGATCTGACGTCTGGACTTAGGTATATCTAAAACTGTAACTGAATGTCAGCCTCATGTGTTTTCCATCCACATATAATTATATTATACAGTTTATTATAGGAGATGTGATAATGTGAAATTAACTGGTAAAAATTGTTCACTATATACATTTAAGTACACATTTTTAAAGTCATAAAGTACATTTTTTGGCTTTTGGACATTATTTATTCATTTTTTTACCAAAAAATATGGTGAAGTAGTTTTTTTTTTGCATATTAAAGTGTTAGGTTAGTTTATTTATAAAAATAATATTTGGTCAAGCATAAAATGTTATAATACCTACATTTTTTACAAGTGATTATTAATTTTAATAATATTAAATTATAAATTAAAAAATTGTTTGTTCGTTATATTAAGTAGATACAAATAATTATAAGTTATTTAATTTATTTAAAATTATTTTTGATTCATAAATGTATAAGTTATTAAATTGTGAATTTTTTATCATATTACACAATTTAAAGTTTTTTTCTTGCATATATGTTGCACATTTTCACGATCTTGACTGCATATTTGGTAGGTATCTGGTATATGGTATATTTTGACACTTTTTAATGCATAAAAATCCGTGCTCTATTATTATACATATTATTATAATATTATACTTATTTTTTAAACCAATAAAATAAGTAGGTAGGTATACAAATATATAAACATACCGCTCCAACAGTATTTGGAAAGTTCGTTTTTTCGTAAAACCCTTTCGATATATCCAACCAGTCATTTGTTGTTGGTTTCGTCATTTCCAAAGGTTGGAACACTTACCATAAAACATCGCAAGTTTCCTGCACTATCTTTGATATAGTAGATACTCTTGCTAATAACTCTAAGTGTAACGTCGTGTAATGTGTTCCTGTTGCCAAGTATCAGGACAAATATTTAAAAAAAAACTATTGATTAAGAGTACTATAGTTAGGTATTAATTTATTAAATATACAATTCAATAAATGAATTTTAATTTTACTCAAATCAATAAATATAATTGTTATATTTAATGTATACAAAGGTGTTAATTAGGATTTAGGAGACAGTTGAACATTGTTTGCAATGTTGAAAACCATTTTGAGTAACTGGAATATATTATTTTAACAAATGAAATGTAAAAGCTATAATGTATCAATTCAAATGTAATATGTAAACAATTATATTTTTTAGTTATTTGATAAAATAAATTAAATTTGTCCTTAATTAATTAATTTTAATATTTACTTATTTATCTACTTTGAACATTTAATTTTGGTCATTGCATTGTACGTAATAAATAAATAAATACATAAATAAGTAATATCTCAATTATTTTATTTTTTACTATGCTTAATTATTAATATTATTTTGGATATTGTCTCATTTATATAAGTAATTAAATGTATTGGTTTAAATTAGTAAAAGAACTCAAACTAAAGTGGAAAAAAATCAAGGAGAATAACCGAAAAAAGTGTATACATAAATCCGGCAAGGCAGCAAAATCAGACAAACCATATGTATATGCAAACATTTTAGAGTTCCTTCGACTGACAATGGAAACAGAAAGTAATATACTGATTTTTTTTTTACATAGTTTATCTTCTAAATAAATTGTAAATGTGTTTTTAATATTATTCTAAAGCACTGAGAGTAACATAGCGGCACAAAACGACAGAGAGTACACCACAGACAATGAAAACGTTATAACCAAAGAGACTAACCACTCGAGCGTATCTGAAGAAGAGTCTCCAGCTGTTCGAAGAAAAATAAGTCTGCCAAAAATTCTTTTGAAAACCAATTAATAAGTGTATTAAAAGAACGCAGAGTTTCGATGATCATTTCTGATGTCTTTGGCTCCACAAATCAGAAAAATCACAGAAGACCAGCAAAATCAAGTTTATATTGAAATGATACAAATAATTCAAAAAGTAAAAAATTCTGATCAAATTCAACCACAATCCATTCTTTCTTCAGTGAACAATAGTACTTTTCAACCCTTGCAATATTCATGTAATAATAATACTAACTCATACCTGACATACCCGTTCATTTTCCATCTACCAACAACTTCATACATTTCAAACACCTCACCAACACCTACAAATACAAATGCCCATAAACTATGAACCTCGAACCTCATTATATAACTGGGAACAATTCTTCATTTGTGTCAATTACTTCTCGAAAAAATTCTAACATTCACAGACATCAACTATATTACCCACATACCCAATCATCTGCTCTTACTCAACAACCACCCGTTACACCAAATCATACTGCAACTGTTAACTCTTAATATTCACAAAAAACTACCCTCACACTCCATCTTTTACTACATCTGTACCAACAGGTCACTCTGACAATAGTTACTACACTAAAAACTTAACTCATTATAACACAGATAATACTAATTTACAATAAATAACATTTTATTACCTTTGTTTTTCTTTTCATATTTTTAGTGTTGTTAAAACTACTTATAATAATTTATTCATGCCAAATTATTATTATAATTTATTATCTTATACAATTTTTTTATATAATTAATAGGTACAATATTAAATAATGTTATAGTTATATTTATTTATTTATAAGATGTTATGATTATGTTTATATGAACCATTTTTTAAACTATGCTTAATAAAATATGTATCCACTTAAAAAAAAAGGCAAAGTACTATAAAATAAAATTTAAGAATTTATTATTATTGCAATATGTACTTGTAGGTGCTTACCTCAAAGTAATTGTCAGCCTTTCTTCTTTTGAAATTGGAATGCGCATATTTGTCAATTGTTTTGATATTAATGGTCCACTTAATGAAATCTAAAAAAAAAAATAGAAATGGGTGGTATTAAGTGGTATTTGATTAAGGAGTTTAGTATAGGAAATATTTAAAGTACGTACGTGTGTGACTTGCGACTGTATGTGTAGTAAATAATTATATTTTTTGTACGTGTCCCGCACTACACGAGCAAAGCCTACGCACGCGGCACGGACAGGCACAAGTCACCACCGCGGCATCCAGGACGTGTGTCTTATTTGACTAAAAGAATGTACTTTTTGTCCATCCTAGTATCCTACCTATAGATCTAGTAATACTTTTGAAACTGATTTGAATTCGTCATAATGTCTACTTGAGATCGGTCAGTTTACATTTTAAGATTTCTGATTTAATTCTGAATAATCAACGTTTAAAAATTTCGAAGTTTCAAAATATTTAAACTAAATTTATTGTGGTTGGGGGAGGGGGGGGTGGTGAAATCGGGAAAAGTGAACTGGCCAATCTCAAGTAGACATAATAACGAATTCAGATCAGTTTTAAATATTATTATTATTTTAGGTACTAGGGCGATCAGTATGATAAACAAAAGATTGGTATGTTTTGACTAAAATAACTATCCGCCACTAATCCCCTTAAATATTTTCATAATTTTTGAATTTATATTTTTATATTTTGAAACATTAGCTCAATAAATATTAAATTAATAAATCAATAACACATAGGTACAGGTTGTATTATTATGATTTATGTTTTCAATTTTTTTTGAGATTGTGTAGGTAGTGCACGAGCATATTATACACGAGCTGCCACTGCACGGTTTAGTTTAGACTTGCAGTATTATTTAATAAATAATTAATGTTTTTAATGTTGTAATTGTAAATGGAAGTATGGACGTCGCACTCGCATGTGTTGTTGGCATAACAAATTTTTCTTTGTTAGTTTCAATATGGTGCTGTACTGCTGTCAGTTTTGATATTAGAGTGACTATAATCAGTAGGTAGGTAAAATATTAATATTTAAAAATACTCATAACTCACTTGAAAATTAAAATATCGTAAAATACCAACGAGAGAATACAGATAATGTTTTTGCCTAAAAGTCTGATAATAGGTCAATTTACTCTATTATCAAAACTGACAGCACTCTATTGAAACTAACAAACGAAAATGTCCCATGTCGTACGTGTGAAAGACGGAGACAACACATGCGACATTCCGTCTTACAAGTTACAACTGCGTAACATACCAAATTTTGCTCACCAGAACACGTGTAGCTCCTTTAGCAAAAATTAGAGTGAATTGACCTTTTATAAAATCTAAAGGTAAGATTATTATCTAGGCACCTCGTGGGCTTTTCATTAATTTTTTAATTAATTATTTATATTTTTTAAAGTTGCGGACTGTTAATAAAAAATAATTTTATTTAAGTCATCTCTTTTGAAATTATTATTATTTTGTAGTATCAAGTAACTATACGGCTATTGCTATACACTTTGAATTGCTACTGTCTTCAACTATTGTACTTTGTAAGTTGTAGGTACCTACACTACTGTATAGTACTGCCTATGAGTTATAACTAATGTATCATTTAAATTTGTTGACACACCTCTTACATTTTTTCATGAGAAACACGATAATAAATTTAAATTGAATAGGTAATTGATACACTTATTATGTGGCTACTTAGTTTATTTTTGTTAGTAAAATATAAAAGCTACCAAATGCACTAATACATGTTTCAAACGCGTTACTTTAACCATAACTCATAACTCATAAGTATCATAGTCCATGGAACTTATTTTATTGCTTTGACCCGAAACCGTGAACATTTTTTTAAATATGATGGGTGAGTGGTTACGTTCATATTTTATTTGTCGGAAGGTTAACTCGAGAAAAATATTGAAGTGATTTTAATTATTACCGTCATAAATTATTATTATGTCTAATTTTATATTATTTGTACAATTGCCGTGTGTTGTGCAGACCAACGATAACAAGTAACAACCTATTATTATATTTTGTTTGCGTTGTCGGCATGTCCACCCGTCGATCCGGGCCGATCGCTGCGACAACGAAGACCTATATATTATTTTATATTATTATATACCTAGTAGTTAGTTGATCGTAGCCGCCCGCCAAAGTCGGCGCGTGCAGTATGTCGTGAAATAAATACGTTTAACTATTGCTGTATAAATGATTTCAATTTTGAATCCATTACCAAAAACTCGACTTTTTACTCCCTTTTTGTAGCTACTATAACTTCTCGTCATATAAACATAAAATTACAGACTAATACTCACGACTCGACCCAACAAATTTTTTTCGGTAGGTAGCTCGACGGTCCGATCCGGGCCTGAATAAAGCTAACGACGTGTACTGCTTTGCGTACATATTTTGTCGTTGTCCGTTGTATGTTAGACTGAGATAATAAATGCATGTCTAACCGTAGCGTCCTCAAAACGATACGCAATGAGCAGTCACGTAGACATAATTTCTGAAGGGGGAGAGGGGATCAAAAAATAAAACGACATAGCTAAATGGGAGAGGAAAATTATTGGAAAATCACCTACCCTCTCAAAACATTTTACTTAGGTAGTAAAATATCTACCAATAAGAAACAATGAATATAATTTGAATTGATTCAAAATTCACATCAAACACAATATGGAAGAGTATCCACTTTAAAGCCAATGGGAGGAGATCTGACTCCCACGTCCGCCCATTGTATACGCCACTGGTGATGACCTAATTTTAATAAATTTATAAATTTAAAGAAATAAAGCTCCCGCTGAGAATTGCGTGGGTTCTGTGAACTGTGAATAATATAATACGTGCAAATGTGCTTTTAGTATTTATATATAAATGTAATATTTGCATCTTATATTAGTTAATAGTTTTATTTATATACTTACGTAGTTACGTTATGGTTATAAAATAAATAAATAATAAATACGAACCAACTTAGCTCCTTTTATAAATCATAGATTAACTATCTATTCAATTTTATAAGCCTAATTGGTTTTTTGGTATTTTTTCACATTTTATAATTATTATTATTACCTATATTTTTTATAAACATCTACATTAAAATGAGATGGTTATACTAATTTATTACCTAATACTGTTATTTTAATAGATATTGTTAATAGCCTATGGATTACGTATATTATACTACGAATTATTATTAATTATTGATTTTGTAATATATAATATTTAGACTTAAAATAAAACACGAGACAACTAATAACGACGAGCCATATTATGGCTATATTATCCAATATACATATATATATATACATTAGGTTATACGCACTCCTCTACTTACACACACATCACACATGCAACACATAAATTATATTCAACACCCCTCCGATCAGAAGTTTGATGTAGACAACACAATCAATTGTCAGCGGCGCCAGTAAACACCGTACATTATAAAATCATGAACGCATTCTTACGTACATATAACATATTAATATATTATTGTATATATTATATAATATAATATATAATTCTCCGATCAAGACGTTCGGTCAAAACAACACAATAAATTACCAACGGTACCTTTGTCGCACCACGTATTTTATCACGTATTAATCGATGCATATCAGAAGGGATCACACCAAAATCATATTATATAAGGACCATATGGAATCGAATCGTCGTCAGTGTCATTCCAGAGAAGCCTCAGTCGACATCGCGACACACCTACACATTATTCGTATACGCTCATGTATTACTTCTGCGTTATGAACTTATATGACGTATATTGTATCATTCAACATTTTTTTCCTATGAGCTAATATTTCATAAATAAGTTTTAAGTTTTATTTGGTATCCGGGTTATTTTAGAAGCGTAACCCGTAAAATGAGATTTTACATTGGTATACATCGAAAATCGAAAATCTGCCGACGGGTATACGGCGTATACCCGCGTATCCGTACCAATACACCCCTGAATTATTATCATTGATTATAAATACTATTATAACCGTCGTTACAAACTAGTATTCATAATATAATATTATCGACCATCATAACAAAATACGTACACCCGTGTTTTTTATTTAAAAAGTTAATAGGACAAAAATTATAGGGAATAATATTTTTGAGAGTATGACATAATATCGATTTGTCTAAATTTTGTCTCGAAACTATTTAAACATTATTTAAAAGTCAACATTTTTTTTTTTATTTTGAAAGTCGAATACAAAGTCAAATAGCAATAAAATTTTAAACTGGTGTGTCATTCCCTCAAAAATATTATCCTCTGTAATTTTTGTAATAGATAGTTATTTACTCTCAGACTATTCAAAACCATAAAAAAACGATTCTGCATAAATACGTTTTGTCTATGTTGTGCGTGAGCCAGAGAGAGATAACAAATAGTGCGCTGACATCCTCTTGAACGTTTACAACAGTTTACACCCGCTGTGTTGTATCAGTCTTACAATTAATCATGATTAATCATGCAATTAATGTCAAACATGGCAAAAACCGTTTTGCACGGGTAGGACCCACTCAGGCTGTAGTTCAAGTTAAGCGAGCGAATTTTGACACTTGAATTTTTATCTTAAATATAAATAAAGACGTATACATTAATTATTAATTTTTTTTTTTTTATTAGCTTTCAACCTGTATAGTTATTATTAATATGTTCACATTTAATATAGGTAACTATCTAGACAGATAGGTACCTAAGTATATTATTATTATTTTATAAATTAAAAACCTATAGACTAAAACTACAGTTTAGTATTGATAATAAAATAATAAAAATAATTTAATAATTTATTTTAAAATTTAAAAATGTAATTTTGTAATATTATACGTTATTTATACGCACACTATTAGATAATCTGAAAAATAATCCCCGGAAATAAAATCCCCAAAGCAAATACTTATATATTATAATAGTTGTTTCAGCCAAGTATTTAGGTGTAATATTTGATGAGCACCTAAAATGGAAATTACACGTTGAAATGGTAATAATTAATAAATCGGATAAGGAAATGTTTTTTTATTTTTAAGGAATTACGAAACATCCTAGATACTCCTATAGTCCGAAAATGATATACTTTGCGTTAGTCCAATCCATATTAATGTATGGTCTGATTGTATGGGGATCAGCCATAGATATAATATAAAATATATAGATAATATTCTTATATTATCTATGGGATCGCATTATAACAATGTATTAGAACCATTAATGTTAACTCAAAGAATGCTACTAAGAGTCCTAATGAAAAATTATTTTAGTACCTACCCAAAACTGCATTACTAATGATCTATTTATAAAATTGAAAATATTAACATTAGAACAATTGTATGAAAAGTTATCATTAAAGTGTTCACAAGTGATTATGAATACCATAATATATATAAAACTAAAAGAGAGAACAATGGCAATTTAAGACTAATTAAACTAAATACCACATTAATGTCAAACTACTATATAAATACCAAAAGGTATTAAATTGTTTAACCAACTACCTACGGAAATTAAACAAATATATATAATGTAAATAAATTTAAATTAGCAATTAAAAATATGTACATGCGATCGTTTGACTAGTGTCTCATTATCATTATTATTGTATATTTATTTTGTTATAGGTATTATTAATAAGTTTATTTCAATTATAATTAATATTACACATTAATACTTTAGTTAAAAAATCGTCTAAGATGTAAGAATTCATAAACACGAATACGATTAATTTTAAAAACATTAACTTATTTATAATATAATATTATTTAATTTCAGTGTAATATTTATCAAATTGAGATTCATCTTACTGTAGTTAAAAATTATTATTACCAAAGGGTATAGGTACCTACCTGCCCGTTAATAAATAAATAAATAAATATTTATAGAGCAATATCATATAATATGATAATATGTACCTATTTATCAATATTATAATAATGTAATAATAAATTATTATTCAAATTGTATATATTTGTATTATTATTTATTATTATTTTTGACAGCTGTACCCAACAGTACGGTTAGGTATAGCTTTGGGAATTTTTTCCCTAGATTCCACTATTGATATTAAGTTGGGCATGGACCAATTACGCCAAAACAAAATTTGTATTTTAGGGTCAATGTACCAATTACGCAGCTTATATTTTAGGGTCAGTGTACCAATTGCGCCTCTTATATTTTAGGGTAAATATACCAATTGCGCTTGTATTCAAATTTGCCGCCTGGCGGCTATCTTCAGATTTAGAAATATTGTTTTTTGATCAAATTCCACAGACATCAACATAAACACACTAAAATGCTAGAAAATTAAAAACGTATTTATTGATCAATTGATTACTGGTTAGAGTGACTGGATATAATACATTTTATAATGGTATCGGGAATTTTATGAAACGTTATTATTATTACGGACATTTGATCACGGAAATATGCATTTGAGTGATAGACGAAAACAAGTTATCATTATCATACATTTTATATATTACGTTTATTTATTTATATTATTATTATATATTAATATTCGCATAAAAAAATTATAACTAACTTATAACTTTTCCTTAGGTATTGTAAAATGTTTTGAGCACAATTTGTCTATTGACCCTAAAATGTATAAAGCGCAATTGGTCTATCGACCCTACAATTTTTAGAGCGCAATTGGTAAACTCCCATTAAGTTATATGAACTAAATAGGTTCTTAATTATTATCATAGGACATAGGTATAGTATGTTATGTGTGCATTATAACTGTATGTATTATTTTTTTTTAATTATACCTGGTTGGTTTAATTCTTCTCCTATAATTCTCCTAGTACGATCTTTCCAAGTCATATTATATGGTTAATTAGATAGTTTTTCTTTATGTCCAAGAAAATTACTGGGTAAATTTAAAATGATACATCAAAGTAAAAACACATTCAAAATGTGCGTTGTTCTTCGGACGAAAATTAACTTAATTTAGATATTTTTGAAATAAAATTAACTTGAAGTTAACACGTTAATCTTGAAAAAAAGTTACTTATTAAGTTAAAAGTTAATTTGAAAAAAAAAGTAACGAGTTAATTAACTTAATTAAAATTAACTTAACGTCTTAACTTAATTTTAATTTTTAACTCATTAATGCCCAGCCTTGGTTCTCTATATAAATAATATTAGGTATCGTGCACATCATTATTATAACCTAATGTGATGTACCTATATTTTTAAATCAAACTGCAATTTGTATATCTGCCTGGGTCATTATAGGTACTGTTCATAAATAAATAATAATAAACTATACCGGAAGCAATGGCACATCGCAGTACCTATATAATATATAACACCTATCTACTATATTTTCCATTGACGAGCGGTTCGACTGCAGTGGTATTTTGTATTACATTTTTGTCGGCATCTCGTGTATATCGTACACACAGGGTGTATCTTATGTCGTTGTACGCGGGGTTTTTTTAACGATTATGGATCGATGACATAGAATTTCGTTAAAACGCAAATAACGTGTTTCTTTATTTTTAACAGGCAATTTTTTTATAACAATTTCAATATGTTTAA
>NC_042493.1:98407011-98407800 GCF_005508785.2 Acyrthosiphon pisum
AGTGGACGATGAATGTATTGATTTTACAATGATGTGTGTTTTTTTTTTTATTTTTTTTTTAATTTTTTTTGTGTCTGTGTACACGATAAGTTGTCCAAATAATGCTACGATTTTCAACTTCAGTATCTTGTTCGATCAGAAAGTGAATATCGTTGGTGCATTGGGGAGGTCAAAATTTAAATTTCCCAGTAGTTTTCAAAAGCGCCGGGAAAAACAAAAGAAAAATTAAGGAAAAACGGGAATTTTTACGGAAAATCGATTTTCCACAAAATTGAATTTGATTTTTGGTGTAACCTTAAAAAAAATGACCGTAGATACATGAAATATTGACTGAATGTTTATATTAGCATTTTCTATACACCATAACATTTTCAAAATATTTTGATGTATTTTGAGCTCTTTACGGACATTTTTATTTTCCATTTTTTTTTAGTTTTTTTTCTAAAAATATCAATAAAATTTTATTTGTTGGATAAAAAAGCTTGAAAATTTAATAGAAGGCTCCTAGTATATTTTTTCAAAGGCAGATGAAAAATATTAAAAATCGTTAGTCACAGTTTTTTTTTTTAAGCATTTAAAGTTCAAAAAATGACAAAATATGGAAAAATCACGAAAATTTGCAATTATTTCGAGTTATAAATTTCATAAAAATTTTTCTTTTTAAATCTAAGATTTTAAAATGTAATACAAGATTCCTTATAGGATAATCTACCTTTACCAAAAAAAAATGTCTATAAGAAACTCAAATTAAATTTTTATGGGCGTTTGAAATTCATATTTTACAACATT
>NC_042493.1:98408802-98411581 GCF_005508785.2 Acyrthosiphon pisum
AAAGCGTTATAAGTACCTAATAAATATTATGATATGATTAATTTGGAAATTATTATAGGTACGTAATATAATATTATGTCTTTTACCTAGACTAACATACCGTCTCCACTCAGAATCGTTTTTCTTATACATTGATATTATATCATTGAATTCAAATTTAATACCATCCATTATACAGTGATTCACTTGTAACCTACTGTACAGCAGAGCGAAATCCACTTACCCACCTTTTTTTCTTGCGTATATGTTGCACATTTTCACGATCTTGACTGCATATTTGGTAGGTATCTGGTATATGGTATATTTTGACACTTTTTAATGCATAAAAATCCATGCTCTAATATTATATATATTATTATATTATAATTATTTTTAAACCAATCAAATGAGTAGGTATGTATACAAATAAATAAACATACCGCTCCAACAGTAGGTATTTGGAAAGTTAATTTTTCGTAAAACCCTTTCGATATATCCAACCAGTCATTTGTTGTCGGTTCCGTCA
This sequence comes from Acyrthosiphon pisum, assembly GCF_005508785.2. Classification (NCBI taxonomy): domain Eukaryota; kingdom Metazoa; phylum Arthropoda; class Insecta; order Hemiptera; family Aphididae; genus Acyrthosiphon; species Acyrthosiphon pisum. Next base: position 98,409,308 of record NC_042493.1, read on the forward strand.
TTTCCAAAGGTTGAAAGACTTTCCATAAAACATCGCAAGTTTCCTGCACTGTCTTTGATATAGTAGATACTTTTGCTAATAACTCAAGCAGGGGTGGATAGGTAGTATTTATGATATAGGGAAATATTTGAAGGGGCCCCAAATTGAAAAAACATGTGGTCGCTTCACTCGCATTAGATATTCAATCTACACGTTTACCTATAAATAAAATGTTTCATGCGAAAACGTATTTTTAGTTTGGTGGGGGCTGGGGAAACGGCATAGGGGAGACCTGCAGGGTAAAGCGGATAGCTGGGTAAAGTGAATAATGTTAATAACTTTTTGAATATTGGTGATTAAATAATAATTAGCATATAAGTTGGCATCAATGTGTATCGTATTTGCTGGGATGATGATTTAGTATCATTCACTAGTTTACATTAATCATAAAAGCGTTTAGGTATACGAAAATAGTTAAATTTCTTAAAAAAATACATGATAAGAATTTAAGGTTTTTTAAATAATATTTATAAATTAACTTTTTTAAACTCAGTTTATTATGTTCATAATTATATTAAGTTTATATATAGTTATTAAACACAAGTTCCTAAATCACGTATACTTAAAAAAAATAATGTTTATTTAAGAAAAAATCAAATTGGGCAAAGTGGAAATATCATCTTTTAAGGAAATATTTTATTTTTATTTGATGAAGAATATCTGAAAATGTCATATTTCATGTTTATATTGTCTTATGAAAAGATAATTTTTTATTTTGTTTTTCTTTTACCAAGAAGAATTTTATATTTTATGTTTTTATATGATTATGAAAAATTAAATATAATATTTAAAAAGATTGTTTATCTTTGTTTTTGAATAGTAGTGAAAATATTTTTATAACTATATAGTATATTGGTAATTGGTATATAGGTACTATTCAAGTAAAATATAATTAATATATTGTTTCACCGAGAAGATATCAACAGACACTTTTTTCTAATACTATAATAGTGCAATCATCTTATATTGACAAATAAAAATAACAACGATATTATATGTTATAAAGTCGAAATAAACATTTATTCAATGTACTTCGGTGGTATTGGATAAAATAATGGACGAGATTTCATGTCTTGTATATAACATTATAACAATGATAATTGATAATATTAAAATATATAGTTAATTATTAAGAATTACAAACAGGCTAATATGATGAAAAAATATATTATAGTCACAAAAAACTAAATCAAGACCTCCTTTGCACTCATCAAAATATTGATCTAGTCTGTATGAATTATTTTTAATCCGAAATTCTATGACAAAATGTTTATTATGACACAATGGATAATAGCAAATTTGTAACAATAACGGAGTCATAATAAGTTGATCATTGTTTATAATAATTTATACCCATATGGCCATATAAGTATTCAACGCATTAAAAATGCCTACTATAGTCGTATAAGTACTCATATGACGCGGTAACCAACAATGTGAAACTAACCAAAGATAAATAATCCTAATGACTCGAAGGAATTGTATAGTATTTTCATGAAATCACTTTATTCCATTGGTCATCAACAAAAAACATTACCAACATGTTTTTACCAATTACATAGGTAACAATATTATTATTTACTATTTTTTGGTTGCAATATAGGTACCTACTTACTAAATATTATCAGTTAAACTAGTTTAATAGATGTATTATAAAATACAAATGTTGTAAGCCTACATGGCTATATGGTGTCTGTATATTATTATATTATATAGCAGGGGTGGCCAAACCGCGGCTCGCATCTTAACGTAACATTAGATGTAAATTAAGGTAAGAGCCAAGATGTAAAAAAAAAAAAAAAATTTCATATAATATATAATAATATGACCTTTTTTTTTTTACATCTTGGCTCTTCAATTTTTATTAATATATTTGGTGGCTCGCGAGTCTCTTCTCGCTGGCCACCCCTGTTATATAGTATGATATAATATATTATAATATAATACAGTAATACACCGTACTATGCAATTACTCGTAGATCGTAGTAGTTATGCTATCTTGTACGACTATACCCATCAAGTAAGATCCTTAAATTATTTTTACTAGAAAGCTATTATTTTAATAGATTTAAAATGTAATTGTATAGCTTTAAAATTGATAATGTTATAATGTTATAATGAAGGTGTATGTATGTATATGTTTCAGAATATGAAGAAATAAAATAAACTTTCAATTGAAGAATATCTCAATATCGTATATATACATGATCTGAAAGAAATGGTTTATTATATATA